>NC_057811.1:314897342-315006368 GCF_018294505.1 Triticum aestivum
AAATGTTTATTATTCATGCTAGAATTGTATTAACCGGAAACTTTGTACATGTGTGAATACCTAGACAAACAGAGTGTCCCTAGTATGCCTCTACTTGACTAGCTCATTAATCAGAGATGGTTAAGTTTCCTGGCCATAGACATGTGTTGTCATTTGATGAACGGGATCACATCATTAGATAATGATTTGACGGACAAGACCCATCCGTTAGCTTAGCATTATGATCGTTTAGTTTTATGGCTATTGCTTTGTCCATGACTTATACATATTCCTCTGACTATGAGATTATGCAACTCCCGAATACCGGAGGAACACCTTGCGTGCTATCAAACGTCACAACATAACTGGGTGATTATAAAGATGCTCTACAGGTGTCTCCGAAGGTGTTTGTTGAGTTGGCACAGATCAAGATTAGGATTTGTCACTCCGTGTATCGGAGAGGTATCTCTGGGCCCTCTCAGTAATGCACATCACTATAAGGCTTGCAAGCAATGTAACTAATGAGTTAGTTATGGTATGATGCATTACGGAACGAGTAAAGAGACTTGCCGGTAACAAGATTGAACTAGGTATGAGGATACCGACGATCGAATCTCGGGCAAGTAACATACCGATGACAAAGGGAATGATGTATGTTGTTATGCGGTTTGACCGATAAAGATCTTCGTAGAATATGTAGGAGCCAATATGAGCATCCAGGTTCCACTATTGGTTATTGACCGGAGATGTGTCTCGGTCATGTCTACATAGTTCTCGAACCCGTAGGGTCCGCACGCTTAAAGTTCGATGACAATTTGTATTATGAGTTGGGTGTTTTGGTAACCGAAGTTTGTTCGGAGTCCCGGATGAGAACACGGACATGATGAGGAGTCTCGAAATAGTCGAGAGGTAAAGATTCATATATTGGAAGGTAGTATTCGGTCATCGGAATGGTTCCGAGTGATTCGGGTATTTGTCCGGAGTACCGAGGGGTTACCGGAGCCCCCCGGGTAAATCATGGGCCTTATGGGCCATGGGAGAGAAGAGGGGACAGCCCACAGGCAGGAGGCACCCCCAAGGGGAGTCCAAATAGGAAGGGGAGGGGCGCGGCCCCCCTTTCCCTCTTCCTCTCCTCTCCTTCCCTCTTTCCCCCTCTGTTGGAAGGAAAAGGTGGGGGGGGGGGGCGAATCCTACTTGGACTGGGAGTCCAAGTAGGACTCCCCCCTTGGCGCGCCCCTCCTGGCCGCCGGCCTCCTCCCTCCCTCCTTTATATACGGGGTGGGGGCACCCCAAAGACACACCAAGAGTTCTCTTAGCCGTGTGCGGTGCCCCCCTCCACAGTTTACTCCTCTGGTCATAGCGTCATAGTGCTTAGGCGAAGCCCTGAGTGGATCACATCACCATCACCGTCGCCACGCCGTCGTGCTGATTGAACTCCCCCTCGACCCTCTACTAGGTCAAGATTTCGAGGGACGTGATCGAGCTGAACATGTGCTGAACACAGAGGTGCCGTACGTTCGGTACTTGGATCGGCTGGATCGTGAAGACGTTCGACTGAAACCGCGTTAATCTAACGCTTCCGGTTTCGGTCTACGGGGGTACGTCGGCACACTCTCCCCATCTCTTTGCTATGCATCTCCTAGATAGATCTTGCGTGATCGTAAGAATTTTTTTGAAATTGCATGCTACGTTACCCAACAGTGGCATCCGAGCTAGGTCTATGCGTAGATGATATGCACGAGTAGAACACAAAGAGTTGTGGGCGATAATAGTCATACTTCTTACCACCAACGTCTTACTTTGATTCGTCGGTATTGTTGGATGAAGCGGCCCAGACCGACATTACATGACCGCGTTCATCAGACTGGTTCTACCGACGTGCTTCGCACACAGGTGGCTAGCGGGTGTCCGTTTCTCCAACTTTAGTTGAATCGAGTTTGACTACGGCCGGTCCTTGTTGAAGGTTAAAACAGCACACTTGATGAAAAATCGTTGTGGTTTTGATGCGTAGGTAAGAACAGTTCTTGCTAGAAGCCCGTAGCAGCCACGTAAAACTTGCAACAACAAAGTAGAGGATGTCTAACTTGCTTTTGTAGGGCATGTTGTGATGTGATATGGTCAAGACGTGATGAGATATAAATTGTTGTATGAGATGATCATGTTTTGTAGAAGTTATCGGCAATTGGTAGGAGCCTTATGGTTGTCGCTTTATTGTATGAAATGCAATCGTCATGTAATTGCTTTACTTTATCACTAAGCGGTAGCGATAGTCGTAGAAGCAATAGTTGGCGAGACGACAACGACGCTGCGATGGAGATCAAGGTGTCAAGCAGTGACAATGGAGATCATGATGGTGCTTTGGAGATGGAGATCAAAGGCACAAGATGATGATGGCCATATCATGTCACATGTTTTGATTGCATGTGATGTTTATCCTTTATGCATCTTATTTTTCTTAGTACGGCGGTAGCATTATAAGATGATCCCTCACTAAATTTCAAGGTACAAGTGTTCTCCCTGAGTATGCACCATTGCGAAAGTTCGTCGTGCCGAGACACCACGTGATGATCGGGTGTGATAAGCTCTACGTTCACATACAACGGGTGCAAGCCACTTTTGCACCCGCATAATACTCGAGTTAAACTTGACGAGCCTAGCATATGCAGATATGGCCTCGGAACACTGAGACCGAAAGGTCGAGCGTGAATCATATAGTAGATATGATCAACATAGTGATGTTCACCATTGAAAACTACTCCATCTCACGTGATGATCGCACATGGTTTAGTTGATATGGATCACGTGATCACTTAGATGATTAGAGGGATGTCTATCTAAGTGGGAGTTCTTTAGCAATATGATTAATTGAACTTTAATTTATCATGAACTTAGTACCTGATAGTATTTTGCATGTCTATGTTGTTGTAGATAGATGGCCCGTGCTGTTGTTCTGTTGAATTTTAATGCGTTCCTAGAGAAAGCTAAGTTGAAAGATGATGGTAGCAACTACACGGACTGGGTCCATAACTTGAGGATGTTCTGGAAGCACCTACAGTTCGTCTGGCAGTGCAAACCCGCTACAGTTCGTCATGCCGAGACACCACGTGATGATCGGGTGTGATAAGCTCTACGTTCACATACAACGGGTGCAAGCCAGTTTTGCACATGCAGAATACTCGGGTTAAACTTGACGAGCCTAGCATATGCAGATATGGCCTCGGAACACTGAGACCGAAAGGTTGAACGTGAATCATATAGTAGATATGATCAACATAGTGATGTTCACCATTGAAAACTACTCCATCTCACGTGATGATCGAACATGGTTTAGTTGATATGGATCACGTGATCATTGAGATGACTAGAGGGATGTCTATCTAAGTGGGAGTTCTTAAGTAATATGATTAATTGAACTTTAATTTATCATGAACTTAGTACCTGATAGTTTTTGCATATCTATGTTGTTGTAGATCAATGGCCCGTGCTACCATTCCCTTGAATTTTAATGCGTTCCTAGAGAAAGCTAAGTTGAAAGATGATGGTAGCAACTACATGGACTGGGTCCGTAACTTGAGGATTATCCTCATTGTTGCATAGAAGAATTGCGTCCTGGAAGCACCGCTAGGTGCAAGACCCGCTGCAGGAGCAACTCCGGACGTTTTGAACGTCTGGCAGAGCAGAGCTGATGACTACTCGATAGTTCAGTGTGCCATGCTTTACAGCTTAGAATCGGGACTTCAAAGACATTTTGAACGTCATGGAGCATATGAGATGTTCCAATAGTTGAATTTAATATTTCAAGCAAATGCCCAAGTTGAGAGATATGAAGTCTCCAACAAGTTCTATAGCTGCAAAATGGAGGAGAATAGTTCTGTCAGTGAACACATACTCAGAATGTCTGGGTACCACAACCACTTGACTCAGCTGGGAGTTAATCTTCCTGATGATAGTGTCATTGACAGAGTTTTTCAATCACTTGCACCAAGCTATAAAGGCTTCGTGATGAACTATAATATGCAAGGGATGGAAAAGACTATTCCCGAGCTCTTCGCGATGCTAAAGGCTGCGGAGGTAGAAATCAAAAAGGAGCATCAAGTGTTGATGGTTAACAAGACCACTAGTTTCAAGAAAAAGGGCAAAGGGAAGAAGGGTGTAGCGACCAGACCTCAAATAGTCTGACCTACCGTGCACCAGTGTCAGCCCTGGATCAGTAATGCTGACACGCACAGTACAAATGGAGGATTTATAACAGAGTAGCAATCACACACTTATTACATCGGGTATCTCAAGAGAGAAATAAGTATGACAAATATCCTTAAGGCCATCTAAAACGATAACAGCGGAAGACTTGGAAGATAAGTGAGTCCATCAACTCCAACGGCATCACTGAGTATAAGACCACGACCTAAGGCACCTTACTCGTCGTCTGAAAAGTCTGCAACATGAAACGTTGCAGCCCGAAAATGGGCCAGCACATGGAATATGATGGCAATGTAACACATAGAGAGTAATGAACATGATAATGCTATACTACATGCATATATGGCTGGTAGAAGGCTCTATGGTTACAGTTTTGCAAAAAGCCAATTTTTCCCTACTGCAAAGGAATAAATTTTATTTAACTATCATGGTGGTTGTTAAACATTGAGAATGGTTGACAGCATCCTCAATCCCAATTAATTATCATCATCAAAACCCAACAAAATTAATTAAAGTAACATGATGAGATTCACATGATAATCCAGATACTAGATACTCAAGACGTCCATAACTGGGGACACGGCTAATCATGATTAGTTTGTACACTCTGCAGAGGCTTGTGTACTTTTCCCCACAAGACTCGATCTCCTCCGTTGGGATTCTCGCACTTCATGGTGTTTGAGAAACGGATGACCGAGACACAGTCTTTCAGAAGTGTTTGCACCTTACGATGTGATAGATCGTACCAACCTACATCCCCTACATCTGCTAGTCTACCACGTAAGAGTTCACACAACTTAGTCAACTATGCTAGAGCCCATAATAGCTTGCGGCTGCACATGGAAGTTTCTAGCATGAATAATCTCATGATCCCTTTGAACCTGGGTGGTGGTCCAAAAGAAAACGGGCAATCCTGGAATACCCAGGTACCTCAATCCACCCAGATGTGAGTTTTAGTTGCCACCTTAGGGTTAACCAATTAATTAACAATCTCACATCTGTCATGGTAACACTCAAACCCAATCCACGTCTACTAGCATAGCATAGTAATATGAGCAAACGTAGAAGTAACTCCCAAGGGTTTGATAATAAGCAGGTGATAGGTACTACCTCATCTACTTCCCAATACCCATAATTTAATTAGATCCTAATCATGCAATGTTTGAGGATTGGTCTAATGCAATAAAACTGGGTAGTAAAAGAGGTATGATCAAAGTGTTACTTGCCTTGCTGATGATCCGTGAAACCTAGAGATTCGAAGTAGCAAGCGGCGCACTCCGGGTACTCTATCAGAAACAAACAAGCATACAATAAGCACTCATCAAATGCACAGGTAAAACTCAAATAAAGATCTAACCAGAAAGTTCAACTTAAGAACTCCGGTTTGCAAAAAGAAACAAATCGAACGAAGCAACGAAAGTCAAACGGCGAAAGAAACAAGCTCCGTTTACTAATCTGAATCTAGGTCAAATTTTAGAGTAACAAAAACTTGTTTGAATAGGTTAAACAGAAAGAGAATTTCGAGATTAAACTCTAGGCGCTTGAATCGCCTGATTCCGATAAACGAGCTAAAAGATATACCAGAACGAAAATCTGATCAGAAATCGCGATCTGGAATAATCATGGAAAATCCGACGAAAAAGAAAACTGACGAACAGTTAAACGAACGGACGTTCGTTAACTGCGACTAACCGGCGAACACGTTCGTTAAAATGAACGGATCGGTGAACGTTCACTAATTAACTAAACCAAAAAAAATAAACCGATCTATTAAAAAAATCTAGGGTTTTCGGAGAAAAAAAATAAACCGAACGGGTTTTTTTTTAAAACCGGCACGGCGGCGGCGGCTGCGGTTACCTCGGCGAGGTACTCCGGCGGGGCTCCGGCGGGGTCTCCGGGGGGGCGGCGAGGGGCGGCGGGGTGCGGCGTCGTCGGGGGCGGCGACGGGCGACGAACGGGGCGGCGGGCGGCGGCGTTCGGGAGCTCCGGCGGCTCCTCCTTCGGCGGCGGGGTCGGCTCCTTCGGGCGGCTCCTGGCGGCGGGGCGGGCGTCGGGGTGGGGTGAGGAGAGGGAGGCGGCGGGGCTGGGGTATTTAAGGGGGGTGCTGCTGCCTTGGGGAGGGGGCGACGGCGGCGGCGGCGTGTCCCACCAGGACACGGGCGGCGGCGGCTGGCGTGCTCGGGAGGGAGACGGGGCGCTGGGCCGCGCGGGGAGCTGGGCCGTCGGCTGGGCTTCGGCCCAGTCGGCGCGCTCGCGACTTTTTTTTAATAATTTCGCCGAACCTAAGAAAAATCATAGAAAAATAAATAAAAATCCAAAAAGGCCAAAACAAATTTTCACCGTCTAATTAAAATAATTAGAACGAGATGAACATTTTCTTGACCCAAAAATGCAGTTTTGAAAACGTGCAATTTTTCTAATGCAATTAAAATTGCAAATAAAATCCGAATAAAATCAAATATTTGATTTCAATATTTTTCCTCCAATATTTCAATTATTTTGGAGAAGTCATATTTTCTCCTCTCATTTATTTTAATATGAAATATTTTTCGGAGAGAAAAATAATTAAAACCAAAAATCCTCGTTTCATTATTTGATAAAAGTCAAATATGAAACCGTGAAAAATCCCCAACTCTCTCCGAGGGTCCTTGAGTTGCTTAGGATTTTCAAGGATTTGCCAAAATGCAATAAAATATGCTATGCAATGATGATGTAATGTATAACATTCCAAATTGAAAATTTGGGATGTTACAAAGGGGAACTTCAAGAAGAATAGCAAACAAGTTGCTGCTCAAGGGAAGAAGCCCAGGTCTGGACCTAAGCCTGAAACTGAGTGCTTCTACTACAAAGGGACCGGTCACTGGAAGCGGAACTACCCCAAGTATTTGGCGGATAAGAAGGATGGCAAAGTGAAAAGTATATTTGATATACATGTTATTGATGTTTACCTTGCTAATGCTCGTAGTAGCGCCTGGGTATTTGATACTGGTTCTGTTGCTCATATTTGCAACTCGAAACAGGGGCTACGGATTAAACGAAGATTGGCTAAGGACGAGGTGACAATGCGCGTGGGAAATGGTTCCAAAGTCGACGTGATCGCCGTCAGCACGCTACCTCTACATCAACCTTCGGGATTAGTTTTAGACCTGGATAATTGTTATTTGGTGCCAGCGTTGAGCATGAACATTATATCTAGATCTTATTTGATGTGAGACGGTTATTCATTTAAATCAGAGAATAATGGTTGTTCTATTTATATGAGTAATATCTTTTATGGTCATGCACCCTTGATGAGTGGTCTATTTTTGTTGAATCTAGATTGTAGTGATACACATATTCATAATATTGAAGCCAAAAGATGCAAAGTTAATAATGATAGTGCAACTTATTTGTGGCACTGCTGTTTAGGTCATATTGGTGTAAAGCACATGAAGAAACTCCATGCTGATGGGCTTTTGGAATCACTTGATGTTTGCGAACCATGCCTCATGGGCAAGATGACTAAGACTCCATTCTCTGGAACAATGGAGCGAGCAACTAACTTATTGGAAATAATACATACTGATGTATGCGGTCCGATGAGTGTTGAGGCTCGCGGCGGGTATCGTTATTTTCTGACCTTCACAGATGATTTGAGCAGATATGGGTATATCTACTTAATGAAACATAAGTCTGAAACATTTGAAAAGTTCAAAGAGTTTCAGAGTGAAGTGGAAAATCATCGTAACAAGAAAATAAAGTTTCTACGATCTGATCGTGGAGGTGAATATTTGAGTTATGAGTTCGGTCTTCATTTGAAACAATGTGGAATAGTTTCGCAACTCACGCCACCAGGAACACCACAATGTAATGGTGTGTTTGAACGTCGTAACCGTACTTTATTAGATATGGTGCGATCTATGATGTCTCTTACACTGATTTACCGCTATCATTTTGGGGTTATGCTTTAGAGACAATTGCATTCACGTTAAATAGGGAACCATCTAAATCCATTGAGACGACACCATATGAACTGTGGTTTAGCAAGAAACCTAAGCTGTCGTTTCTTAAAGTTTGGGGTTGCGATGCTTATGTGAAAAAGCTTCAACCTGATAAGCTCGAACCCAAATCAGAGAAATGTGTCTTCATAGGATACCCAAAGGAAACTGTTGGGTACACCTTCTATCATAGATCCGAAGGCAAGATATTCGTTGTTAAGAATGGATCCTTTCTAGAGAAGGAGTTTCTCTCGAAAGAAGTGAGTGGGAGGAAAGTAGAACTTGATGAGGTAATTGTACCTTCTCCCGAATTGGAAAGTAGTTCATCACAGAAATCAGTTCCAGTGATTCCTACACCAAGTAGTGAGGAAGCCAATGATGATGATCATGAAACTTCAGATCAAGTTACTACCAAACCTCGTAGGTCAACTAGAGTACGATCCGCACCAGAGTGGTACGGTAATCCTGTTCTGGAGGTCATGTTACTTGACCATGACGAACCTACGAACTATGAGGAAGCGATGATGAGCCCAGATTCCGCGAAATGGCTTGAGGCCATGAAATCTGAGATGGGATCCATGTATGAGAACAAAGTGTGGACTTTGGTTGACTTGCCCGATGATCGGCAAGCCATAGAGAATAAATGGATCTTCAAGAAGAAGACTGACACTGATGGTAATGTTACTGTCTACAAAGCTCAACTTGTTGCGAAAGGTTTTCGACAAGTTCAAGCAGTTAACTATGATGAGACCTTCTCACCCGTAGCGATGCTTAAGTCTGTCCAAATCATGTTAGCAATTGCTACATTTTATGATTATGAAATTTGGCAAATGGATGTCAAAATTGCATTCCTTAATGGATATCTTAAAGAAGAGTTGTATATGATGCAACCGGAAGGTTTGTTGATCCTAAAGGTGCTAACAAAGTGTGCAAGCTCCAGCGATCCATTTATGGACTGGTCCAAGCCTCTTGGAGTTGGAATATACGCTTTGATAGTGTGATCAAAGCATATGGTTTTATACAGACTTTTGGAGAAGCCTGTATTTACAAGAAAAAAGCGAGTGGGAGCTCTGTAGCATTTCTAATATTATATGTGGATGACATATTGTTGATTGGAAATAATACAGAATTTCTGGATAGCATAAAAGGATACTTGAATAAGAATTTTTTAATGAAAGACCTCGGTGAAGCTGCTTATATATTGGGCATCAAGATCTATAGAGATAGATCAAGACGCTTAATTGGACTTTCACAAAGCACATACCTTGATAAAGTTTTGAAGAAGTTCAAAATGGATCAGTCAAAGAAAGGGTTCTTGCCTGTGTTACAAGGTGTAAAGTTGAGTCAGACTCAATGCCCGACCACTGTAGAAGATAAAGAGAAAATGAAGGTCATTCCCTATGCCTCAGCCATAGGTTCTATCATGTATGCGATGCTGTGTACCAGACCTTATGTGCGCCTTGCTATAAGTTTAGTAGGGAGGTACCAAAGTAATACAGGAGTGGATCACTGGATAGCGGTCAAGAACATCCTGAAATACCTGAAAAGTACTAAGGATATGTTTCTCGTTTATGGAGGTGACAAAGAGCTTGTCGTAAATGGTTACGTCGATACAAGCTTTGAAACTGATCCGGATGACTCTAAGTCACAAACCGGATACGTATTTATATTGAATGGTGGAGCTATAAGTTGGTGCAGTTCCAAGCAGAGCGTCGTGGCAGGATCTACGTGTGAAGCGGAGTACATAGCTGCTTCAGAAGCAGCAAATGAGGGAGTCTGGATGAAGGAGTTCATATCGGATCTAGGTGTAATACCTAGTGCATCAGGTCCAATGAAAATCTTTTGTGACAATACTGGAGCAATTGCCTTGGCGAAGGAATCCAGATTTCACAAGAGAACCAAACACATCAAGAGACGCTTCAATTCCATCCGCGATCAAGTCAAGGAGGGAGACATAGATATTTGCAAGATACATACAGATCTGAATGTTGCAGAACCGTTGACTAAGCCTCTTCCACGAGCAAAACATGATCAGCACCAAGACTCCATGGGTGTTAGAATCATTACTATGTAATCTAGATTATTGACTCTAGTACAAGTGGGAGACTGAAGAAAATATGCCCTAGAGGCAATATAAAGTTGTTATTTATATTTCCTTATATCATGATAAATGTTTATTATTCATGCTAGAATTGTATTAACCGGAAACTTAGTACATGTGTGAATACATAGACAAACAGAGTGTCCCTAGTATGCCTCTACTTGACTAGCTTGTTAATCAAAGATGGTTAAGTTTCCTGACCATGGACATGTGTTGTCATTTGATGAACGGGATCACATCATTAGAGAATGATTTGCTGGCCAAGACCCATCTGTTAGCTTAGCATTATGATCGTTTAGTTTTATGGCTATTGCTTTCTTCATGACTTATACATATTCCTCTGACTATGAGATTATGCAACTCCCGAATACCGAAGGAACACCTTGTGTGCTATGAAACGTCACAACGTAACTAGGTGATTATAAAGATGCTCTATAGGTGTCTCCGAAGGTGTTTGTTGAGTTGGCATAGATCAAGATTAGGATTTGTCACTCTGTGTATCGGAGAGGTATCTCTGGGCCCTCTCGGTAATGCACATCACTATAAGCCTTGCAAGCAATGTAACTGATGAGTTAGTTACGTGATGATGCATTATGGAACGAGTAAAGAGACTTGCTGGTAACGAGATTGAACTAGGTATGAGGATACCGACGATCGAATCTCGGGCAAGTAACATACCGATGACAAAGGGAATGACGTATGTTGTTATGCGGTTTGACCGATAAAGATCTTCGTAGAATATGTACGAGCCAATATGAGCATCCAGGTTCCGCTATTGGTTATTTACCGGAGATGTGTCTCAATCATGTCTACATAGTTCTCGAACCCGTAGGGTCCGCACGCTTAATGTTCGATGACGATTTGTATTATGAGTTGTGTATTTTGGTGACCGAAGTTTGTTCGGAGTCCCGGATGAGATCACGGACATGATGAGGAGTCTTGAAATAGTCGAGAGGTAAAGATTCATATATTGGAAGGTAGTATTCGGTCATCGCAATGGTTCCGAGTGATTCGGGTATTTATCCGGAGTACCGAGGGGTTACTGGAACCCCCCGGGGGAAATCATGGGCCTTATGGGCCATGGGAGAGAAGAGGGGACAACCCACAAGGGGGAGGCTCCCTCCCAAGGGGAGTCCGAATAGGAAGGGGAGGGGGCGCGACCCCCCTTTCCCTCTTCCTCTCCTTCCCTCTTTCCCCTCCGTTGGAAGGAAAAGGTGGGGGGCCGAATCCTACTTGGACTGGGAGTCCAAGTAGGACTCCCCCCTTGGCGCGCCCCTCCTGGCCGCCGGCCTCCTCCCTCCCTCCTTTGTATACGGGGTGGGGGGCACCCCAAAGACACAACAAGATTTCTCTTAGCCGTGTGCAGTGCCCCCCTCCACAGTTTACTCCTCCGGTCATAGCGTCATAGCTTAGGCGAAGCCCTGCGTGGATCACATCACCATCACCGTCGCCACGCCATCATGCTGACGGAACTCTCCCTCGACCCTCTACTAGATCAAGAGTTTGAGGGACGTCATCGAGCTGAACATGTGCTAAACATGGAGGTGTCGTCCGTTCGGTACTTGGATCGGTTGGATTGTGAAGACGTTCGACTACATCAACCGCGTTAATTTAACGCTTCCGCTTTCGGTCTATGAGGGTACGTGGACGCACTCTCCCCATCTCGTTGCTATGCATCTCCTAGGTAGATCTTGCGTGATCGTAGGATTTTTTTGAAATTGCATGCTACGTTACCCTACAATACCCATAGGATTCTTATAAGCAGTTCTATAAGCCCATAATGCATTATCAAGTTTCTTAGACCAATTCTTTCTAGATCTATTAACAGTCTTTTGCAAAATTAATTTGATCTCTCTATTACTCAATTCTACTTGACCACTAGACTGAGGATGACAAGGAGATGCAATTCTATGGTTAACATCATACTTAGCAAGCATTTTACGGAAAGCGCCATGAATAAAATGTGAACCACCATCAGTCATTAAATATCTAGGGACTCCAAACCTCGGAAAAATAACTTCTTTAAGCATCTTAATAGAAGTGTTGTGATCAGCACTAATAGTTGGAATAGCTTCTACCCACTTAGTAATGTAATCAACAGCAACTAAAATATGTGTATACCCATTAGAGGAAGGAAAATGTCCCATATAATCAAAGCCCCAAACATAAAATGGTTCAATAACAAGTGAATAATTCATAGGCATTTCCTGACGTATACTAATATTACCGATCACAAGACAAGACAAACTTACGAGCATCCTTAAAGAGAGTGGGCCAATAGAAACCGGATTGCAATACCTTATGTGCAGTTCTATCTCCAGCGTGGTGTCCTTCGTAAGACTCGGAGTGGCACTTGCGTAGGATCTGTTCTTGTTCATGCTCAGGTACACAACGTCTAATAACACCATCTACTCCTTCTTTATAAAGGTGTGGGTCATCCCAAAAGTAATGTCTTAAATCATAGAAAAACTTTTTTCTTTTGCTGGTATGTGAAACTAGGTGGTATAAATTTAGCAACAATGTAATTAGCATAATCAACATACCATGGGGTGTTATGAGAGGCATTTATGACATTTAATTGTTCATCAGGAAAGCTATCATCAATGGGCAGTGGGTCATCAAGAACATTTTCTAACCAAGACAAGTTGTCTGCAATGGGGTTCTCAGCTCCCTTTCTATCAATAATATGCAAATCAAATTCTTGTAGCAAGAGAACCCATCTAATAAGCCTAGGTTTGGCATCTTTCTTTTCCATCAGATATTTAATAGCAGCATGATCAGTGTGAACAGTTACTTTAGAATCAACAATATAAGGTCTGAACTTATCACATGCAAATACAACTGCTAAAAATTCCTTTTCAGTAGTAGCATAATTTTTCTAGGCACTGTCTAGAGTTTTACTAGCATATTGAATAACATTTAATTTCTTATCAACTCTTTGTCCTAGAACAGCACCAACAGCATAATCACTAGCATCACACATAATTTCAAAGGGTAAATCCCAATCAGGTGGCTGATCAATAGGTGCAGAAATCAAGGCTTTCTTAAGTATTTCAAATGCTTCTACACAATCATCATCAAAAACAAAAGGAACATCTTTTTGCAAGAGATTAGTGAGAGGCCAAGAAATTTTAGAGAAGTCTTTAATAAACCTCCTATAGAAACCAGCATGACCAAGGAAACTTCTTATACCTTTGATATCTTTAGGACAAGACATCTTTTCAATAGCATCTACTTTAGCTTTATCAACTTCAATACCTCTTTCAGAAATTTTATGCCCCAGGACAATACCTTCATTAACCATAAAGTGACACTTCTCCCAATTCAATACAAGATTAGTTTCTTCACATCTCTGCAAAACTCAATCAAGGTTGCTTAAGTAATCATCAAAAGAAGTTCCGTAAACAGAGAAATCATCCATGAAAACCTCAACAATCTTTTCACAAAAGTCAGAGAATATATCAGTCATACATCTTTGAAAGGTAGCAGGTGCATTGCATAAACCAAAAGGCATATGTCTATAAGCAAAGGTACCGAAAGGGCAAGTAAAAGTGGTTTTCTCTTGATCATCTTTTGACACAGGTATTTGAGAGAAACCAGAATAACCATCTAGAAAGCAAAAGTGTGTATGCTTGGATAATATTTCTAGCATTTGATCAATAAAAGGTTGAGGGCAATGATCTTTTCTAGTAGCTTTATTTAATCTGTGAAAATCAATTACCATTCTATAATCTGTAACAATTCTTTGTGGAATCAATTCATTCTTATCATTAGGAACAACAATAATACCTCCCTTCTTAGGGACACAATGAACAGGACTTACCCATTGACTATCAGCAATAGGATAAATTATACTTGCCTCCAGAAGCTTTAGTATTTCATTTCTTACCACTTCTTTCATCTTAGGATTTAACCGTCGTTGATGATCAACAACTGGCTTGGCATCTTTCTCCAATTTAATTTTGTGCTGACATAGAGTGGGACTAATGCCCTTAAGATCATCAAGAGTATATCCAATAGCGGCACGGTGCTTCTTCAGAGTTTTCAGTAATTTCTTTTCTTCATGCTTTGAAAGTTTGGCACTAATAATAACATGATATATCTTCTTTTCATCAAGATAAGCATATTTCAGAGTATCAGTTAATTGTTTAAACTCAAACACGGGATCATCCTTGGGTGGAGGAGGATCTCCAACGATATCAACAGGCAAATTGTGTTTCAAAATAGGTCCTTGATTAAAGAATACTTCATCTATTTCCCTTCTTTCATTCATAAACATATCATTTTCTTGGTCTTGCAAATATTGTTCTAAAGGATCGTTAGGGGGAACGGCAATAAAAGCAAGACCAATAATTTCATCCTTACTAGGAAATTCTTTATCATGGGGCTGTCTACGAAATTTAGAGAAATTGAAAGCATGAGACATATCCCCTAAACCAACAGTAACAATATCCTTCTCGCAGTCTATCTTAGCATTAACATTATTCAAGAAAGGTCTACCAAATATAATGGGACAAAAATTATCTTGTGGGAAACCAAGAACAAGAAAATCAGTATGGTATTTTATTTTCCCACACAAGACTTCAACATCTCTAAAAATCCCAATTGGTGATATAGTATCTCTATTAGCAAGCTTAATAGTAACATCAATATCTTCTATCTCAGCAGGTGCAATATCATTCATAATTTCTTTATATAAGGTATAAGGAATTGCACTCACACTAGCACCCACATCACATAAGCCATGATAACAATGATCTCCAATTTTAAGAGGAACAACATGCATGCCAACGACAGGTCTATGTTTATCATTCATACCGGGTTTGGCAATTCTAGCAGCTTCATCAAATAAATAAATAACACGCCCCTCAATATTATCAACCAAGAGATCTTTAACCATAGCAATACCAGGTTCAACTTTAATTTTCTCAGAGGGTGTAGGTGTCCTAATACAACTTTTTTGACCATAGTTGAAGCTTTAGCATGATCCTTTATTCTAACAGGGAAAGGTGGTTTCTCAATATAAGCAGTAGGAACAATAGGATCAACATTATAAGTAATAGTTTCTTCTTCAACTTTAATAGGTTCTACTACTTTAACTTCAATGGGAAGATGATATTTAAACCACTTATCCTTAGGGAGATCAACATGAGTAGCAAAAGATTCACAGAAATAAGCTACTATCTCAGAGTCAAGTCCATATTTAGTGCTAAAAATCACGAAAAGCATCGGTACCCATAAAAGATTTAACACAATCAAACTTAAGGTTTATACATGACTCTTTACCTTCGCCGAGTTCCCAATATTCAGAGTTGCGTTTAATTCTTTCCAATAAATCCCATTTGAATCCAGTATCTTTCTTCATATAGGAACCAGTACAAGAAGTATCGAGCATGGATCGATCATTATGAGAAAGCCGAGCATAAATTTTTTGAATAATAATTTCTCTTGAGAGCTCATGATTGGGGCATGAATATAACATTGACTTAAGCCTCCCCCAAGCTTGAGCGATACTTTATCCTTCACGAGGCCAAAAATTATATATATAATTCGGATCACGATGAACCAGATGCATAGGATAAAACTTCTGATGAAATTCCAATTTCAATCGGTTGTAGTTCCATGATCCAATATCATCCAATAGCATATACCATGTCAATGCCTTTCCCTTCAAAGATAATGGGAAGACTTTCTTCTTGACAACATCCTCGGGCATACCTGCAAGCTTAAATAATCCACAAACTTCATCCACATAGATTAGGTGCATATCGGGACGTAATGTTCCATCTCCTGCATAAGGATTAGCTATCAGTTTCTCTATCATACCCGGAGGAATTTCATAATAAATGTTTTCAGTAGGTGCAGTAGGTTGAGGAGCAACTCTTTGATCTTCTGGTCGAGGTGAAGATACCCCGAACAAGCCCCTCAAAGGATTATTTTCCATAGTAATAAGTGACAGTAAATTTCAGCACACTATATAAATGGTTCCTTACCAAAGGCGCTTCACTCCCCGGCAACAGCGCCAGAAAAGAGTCTTGATGGCCCACAAGTATAGGGGATCTATCATAGTCCTTTCAATAAGTAAGGGTGTCGAACCCAACGAGGAGCAGAAGGAAATGACAAGTGGTTTTCAGCAAGGTATTCTTTGCAAGCACTGAAATTATCGGTAACAGATAGTTTTGTGATAAGATAATTCGTAATGGGTAACAAGTAAATAAAGTAACTAAGGTGCAGCAAGGTGGCCCAATCCCTTTTTTAGCAAAGGACAAGCCTGGACGAACTCTTATATACTGCAAAGCGCTCCCGAGGACACATGGGAATTGTTGTCAAGTTAGTTTTCATCATGCTCATATGATTCACGTTCGTTACTTTGATAGTTTGATATGTGGGTGGGCCGGTGCTTGGGTGCTTCCCTTCCTTGGAAAAGCCTCCCACTTATGATTAACCCCTCTCGCAAGCATCCGCAACTACGAAAGAAAAAATTAAGGTAAACCTAACCATAGCATGAAACATGTGGATCCAAATCAGCCCCTTATGAAGCAACGCATAAACTAGGGTTTAAGCTTATGTCACTCTAGCAACCCATCATCTACTTATTACTTTCCAATGCCTTCCCCTAGGCCCAAATAATGGTGAAGTGTCCTGTAGTCAACATTCACATAACACCACTAGAGGAGAGACACCATACATCTCATCAAAATATCGAACGAATACCAAACTCACATGATTACTTATAACAAGACTTCTCCCATGTCCTCAGGAACAAATGTAACTACTCACAAAACATATTCATGATCAAGATCAGAGGAGTATTAATTATCATTAAGGATCTAAAAATATAATCTTCCACCAGATAAACCAACTAGCATTAACTACAAGGAGTAATCAACACTACTAGCAACCCACAGGTACCAATCTGAGGTTTTTGGACCAAGATCGAATACAAGAGATGAACTAGGGTTTGAGAGGAGATGGTGCTAGTGAAGATGTTGTTGGGGAACGTAGTAATTTCAAAAAAAATCCTACGCACACACAGGATCATGGTGATGCATATCAACAAGAGGGGAGAGTGTGTCCACGTACCCTCGCAGACCGAAAGCGGAAGCGTTAGCACAACGCGGGTGATGTAGTCGTACGTCTTCACGATCCGATCGCTCCAAGTACCGAACGTATGGCACCTCCGAGTTCAGCACACGTTCAGCTCGATGACGTCCCGCGAACTCCGATCCAGCAGAGCTTCACGGGAGAGTTTCGTCAGCACGACGGCGTGATGACGGTGATGATGTTGCTACCGACGCAGGGCTTCGCCTAAGCACCGCTACGATATGACCGAGGTGGAATATGGTGGAGGGGGCACCGCACATGGCTAAGAGATCAAGATATCAATTGTTGTGTCTAGAGGTGCCCCCTGCCCCGTATATAAAGGACCAGGGGGGAGGAGGCGGCCGGCCAGGGGAGGGTGCGCCAGGGAGGAGTCCTACTCCCACCGGGAGTAGGACTCCTTCTTTTCCTAGTTGGAGTAGGAGGGGGAAAGGAAGGGAAGGAGAGAGAGGAAGGAAAGGGGGGCGCCGCCCCCCTCCTTGTCCAATTCGGACTAGAGGGGGAGGGGGGCGCGGCCTGCCCTAGCCGCCCCTCCTCTTCTCCACCAAGGCCGATCTTGGCCCATTAAACTCCCCGGGGGTTCCGATAACCCCCCGGTACTCCGGTATATGTCCGAAACTCTCCGAAACCATTCCGGTGTCCGAACATAGTCATCCAATATATCAATATTTATGTCTCGACCATTTCGAGACTCCTCGTCATGTCCGTGATCACATCCGGGACTCCGAACTACCTTCGGTACATCAAAACACAAAACTCATAATACAATCGTCACCGAAACTTTAAGCATGCGGACCCTACGGGTTCGAGAACTATGTAGACATGACCGAGACTCGTCTCTGGCCAATAACCAATAGCGAAACCTAGATGCTCATATTGGCTCCTACATATTCTACGAAGAACTTTATCGGTCAACCCGCATAACAACATACGTTGTTCCCTTTTTCATCGGTATGTTACTTGCCCGAGATTCGATCGTCGGTATCTCAATACCTAGTTCAATCTCGTTACCGGTAAGTCTTTTTACTCATTCCATAATACATCATCCCGCAACTAAATCATTAGTTACAATGCTTGCAAGGCTTATAGTGATGTGCATTTACCGGGTGGGCCCAGAGATACCTCTCCGACAATCGGAGTGACAAATCCTAATCTCGAAATGCGCCAACCCAACAAGTACCTTCGAAGACACCTGTAGAGCACCTTTATAATCACCCAGTTACATTGTGATGTTTGGTAGCACACAAAGTGTTCCCCCGGTAAACGGGAGTTGCATAATCTCATAGTCATAGGAACATGTATAAGTCATGAAGAAAGCAATAACAGAATACTAAACGATCAAGTGCTAAGCTAACGGAATGGGTCTTGTCCATCACATCATTCTCCTAATGATGTGATCCCGTTCATCAAATGACAACACATGTCTATGGCTAGGAAACATAACCATCTTTGATGAACAAGCTAGTCAAGTAGAGGCATACTAGGGACACATTGTTTTGTCTATGTATTCACACATGTATAGAGTTTCCGGTTAATACAATTCTAGCATGAATAATAAACATTTATCATGAAATAAGGAAATAAATAATAACTTTATTATTGCCTCTAGGGCATATTTCCTTCAGTCTCCCACTTGCACTAGAGTCAATAATCTAGTTCACATCGCCATGTGATTTAACACCAATAGTTCACATCACTATGTGATTAACATCCATAGTTCACATCGCCATGTGACCAACACATAAAAGGGTTTACTAGAGTCAGTAATCTAGTTCACATTGCTATGTGATTAACACCCAAAGAGTACTAAGGTGTGATCATGTTTTGCTTGTGAGAGAAGTTTAGTCAATGGGTCTGCCAAAATTCAGATCCGTATGTATTTTGCAAATTTCTATGTCTACAATGCTCTGCACGGAGCTACTTTAGCTAATTGCTCCCACTTTCAATATGTATCCAGATTGAGACTTAGAGTCATCTGGATCAGTGTCAAAGCTTGCATCGACATAACTCTTTACGACGAACCTTTTGTCACCTCCATAATCGAGAAACATATCCTTATTCCACTAAGGATAATTTTGACCGTTGTCCAGTGCTCCCTTGCCAAACTCAGTGTAGGGTATACAATAGATCTGGTACACAGCATGACATACTTTATAGAACCTATGGCTGAGGCATAGGGAATGACTTTAATTCTCTTTCTATCTTCTGCCGTGGTCGGACTTTGAGTCTTACTCAACTTCACACCTTGCAACACAGGCAAGAACTCTTTCTTTGACTGTTCCATTTTGAACTAATTCAAAATCTTGTCAAGGTACATACTCATTGAAAATCTTATCAAGCATCTTGATCTATCTCTATAGATCTTGATGCTCAACATGTAAGCAGCTTCACCGAGGTCTTTCTTTGAAGAACTCCTTTCAAATACTCCTTTATGCTTTCCAGAAAATTCCACATCATTTCTGATCAACAATATGTCATTTACATATACTTATCAGAAAGGTTGTAGTGCTCCCACTCACTTTCTTGTAAATACAGGCTTCACTGCAAGTCTGTATAAAACTATATGCTTTGATCAACTTATCAAAGCGTATATTCCAATTCTGAGATGCTTGCACCAGTCCATAGATGGATCGCTGGAGCTTGCATATTTTGTTAGCACCTTTAGGATTGACAAAACCTTCTGGTTGCATCATATACAACTCTTCTTTAATAAATCCATTAAGGAATGCAGTTTTGTTTATCCATTTGCCAGATTTCATAAAATGCGGCAATTACTAACATGATTCGGACAGACTTAAGCATCGCTACGAGTGAGAAAATCTCATCGTAGTCAACACCTTGAACTTTGTCAAAACCTTTTTCAACAAGTCTAGCTTTGTAGATAGTAACACTACTATCAGCGTTTGTCTTCCTCTTGAAGATCCATTTATTTTCTATGGCTTGCCGATCAACGGGCAAGTCAACCAAAGTCCACACTTTGTTCTCATACATGGATCCCATCTCAGATTTCATGGCCTCAAACCATTTCGCGGAATCTGGGCTCATCATCGCTTCCTCATAGTTCGTAGGTTCATCATGGTTAAGTAACATGAACTCCAGAATAGGATTACCGTACCACTCTGGTGCGGAACGTACTCTGGTTGACCTACGAGGTTCGATGGTAACTTGATCTAAAGCTTCATGATCATCATCATTAACTTCCTCACTAATTGGTGTAAGCATCACTTGAACTGATTTCAGTGAAGAAATACTTTCCAATTTAGGAGAAGGTACAATTACCTCATCAAGTTCTACCTTCCTCCCACTCACTTCTTTCGAGAGAAACTCCTTCTCCAGAAAGGATCCATTCTTAGCAACGAATGTCTTGCCTTCGGATCTCTGATAGAAGGTCTACCCAACTGTCTCCTTTGGGTATCCTATGAAGACACATTTCTCTGATTTGGGTTTGAGCTTATCAGGATGAAACTTTTTCACATAAGCATCGCAACCCCAAACTTTAAGAAACGACAACTTTGGTTTCTTGCCAAACCACATTTCATACGGTGTCGTCTCAACGGATTTAGATGGTGCCCTTTTTAACGTGAATGCAGCTGTCTCTAATGCATAACCCCAAAACTATAGTGGTAAATCGGTAAGAAACATCATAGATTGCACTATATCCAATAAAGTACGGTTATGACGTTCGGACACACCATTGTGCTGTGGTGTTCCAGGTGGCACGAATTTGTGAAACTATTCCACATTGTTTTAATTGAAGACCAAACTCGTAACTCAAATATTTGTCTCCGCGATCAGATCGTAGAAACTTTATTTTCTTATTATGATGATTTTCCACTTCACTCTGAAACTTTTTGAACTTTTCAAATGTTTCATACTTATGTATCATCAAGTAGATATACCCATATCTGCTCAAATTATATGTGAAGGTCAGAAAATAATGATACCCGCCGCGAGCCTCGACACTCATCGGACTGCATACATCAGTTTCCAACAAGTCGATTGCTCGCTCCATTGTTCCGGAGAACGGAGTCTTAGTCATCTTGCCCATGAGGCATGGTTTGCAAGCATCACCTGATTCATAATCAAGTGATTCCAAAAGCCCATCAGCATGGATTTTCTTCATGAGCTTTACACCAATATGACCTAAACGGCAGTGCCACAAATAAGTTGCACTATCATTATTAACTTTGCATTTTTTGGCTTCAATATTATGAATATGTGTATCACTACAATCGAGATCCAACAAACCATTTTTATTGGGTGTATGACCATAGAAGGTTTTATTCATGTAAACAGGACAACAATTATTCTCTAATTTAAATGAATAACCGTATTGCAATAAACATGATCAAATCATATTCATGCTCAACGCAAACACCAATAACATTTATTTGGGTTCAACACTAATCCCGAAAGTATAGGGAGTGTGCGATGATGATCATATCAATCTTGGAACTGCTTCCAACACACATCGTCACTTCACCCTTAACTAGTTTCTGTTCATTCTGCAACTCCCGTTTCGAGTTACTACTCTTAGCAACTGAACTAGTATCAACTACCGCGGGGTTGCTATAAACACTAGTAAAGTACACGTCAATAACATGTATATCAAATATACCTTTGTTCATTTTGCCATCCTTCTTATCCGCCAAGTATCTAGGGGCAGTTCCACTTCCAGTGACCATTTCCTTTGCAGTAGAAGCACTCAGTTTCAGGCTTGGGTCTAGCTTTGGGCTTCTTCACGGGAGTAGCAACTTGCTTGCCGTTCTTTTTGAAGTTCCCCTTCTTCCCTTTGCCCTTTTCTTGAAACTAGTGGTCTTGTCAACCATCAACACTTGATGCTTTTCTTGATTTCTACCTTCGTCGATTTCAGCATCACGAAGAGCTTGGGAATCGTTTTCGTTATCCCTTTATAGTTCATCACGAAGTTCTAGTAACTTGGTGATAGTGAGTAGAGAACTCTGTCAATCACTATCTTATCTGGAAGATTAACTCCCACTTGATTCAAGTGATTGTAGTACTCAGACATTTTGAGCACATGCTCACTAGCTGAGCTATTCTCCTCCATCTTGTAGGCAAAGTACTTGTCAAAGGTCTCATACCTTTCGACATGAGCATGAGTCTGAAATATAATTTCAACTCTTGGAACATATCATATGCTCCGTGGCGTTTCAAAAACATCTTTGAAGCCCCGATTCTAAGCCGTAAAGCATGGTGCACTAAACTATCAAGTAGTCATCATAATGAGCTTGCCAAATGTTCATAACGTCTGCATTTGCTCCTGCAATCGGTCTGTAACCTAGCGGTGCATCAAGGACATAATTCTTCTGTGCAGCAATGACGATAATTCTCAGATCACGGATCCAATCCGCATCATTGCTACTAACATCTTTCAACTTAGTTTTCTCTAGGAACATATCAAAAATAAAACAGGGGAGCTAAACACGAGCTATTGATCTACGACATAGATATGCTAATACTACCAGGACTAAGTTCATGATAAATTAAAGTTCAATTAATCATATTACTTAAGAACTCCCACTTAGATAGACATCCCTCTAGTCATCTAAGTGATCACGTGATCCAAATCAACTAAACCATGTCCGATCATCACGTGAAATGGAGTAGTTTTCAATGGTGAACATCACTATGTTGATCATATCTACTATATGATTCACACTTGACCTTTCGGTCTCAGTGTTCCGAGGCCATGTCTACATATGCTAGGCTCGTCAAGTTTAACCCAAGTATTTCTGCGTGTGGAAAACTGGCTTGCACCCGTTGTATGTGAACGTATAGCTTATCACACCCGATCATCACGTGGTGTCTCAGCACGACGAACTTTGGCAACGGTGCGTACTCAGGGAGAACACTTTTATCTTGAAATTTAGTGAGAGATCATCTTATAATGCTACCGTCAATCAAAGCAAAATAAGATGCATAAAAGATAAACATCACATGCAATCAATATAAGTGATATGATATGGCCATCGTCATCTTGTGCTTGTGATCTCCATCTCCGAAGCACCGTCATGATCACCATCGTCACCGGCGCGACACCTTGATCTCCATCGTAGCATCGTTGTCGTCTCGCCAACTATTGCTTCTACGACTATCGCTACCGCTTAGTGATAAAGTAAAGCAATTACAGGGCTATTGCATTGCATACAATAAAGCGACAACCATATGGCTCCTGCCAGTTGTCGATAACTCCGTTACAAAACATGATCATCTCATACAATAAAATATAGCATCATGCCTTGACCATATCACATCACAACATGCCCTGCAAAAACAAGTTAGACGTCCTCTACTTTGTTGTTGCAAGTTTTACGTGGCTGCTACGGGCTGAGCAAGAACCGTTCTTACCTACGCATCAAAACCACAATGATAGTTCGTCAAGTTAGTGCTATTTTAACCTTCTCAAGGACAGGGCGTAGCCACACTCGGTTCAACTAAAGTTGGAGAAACTGACACCCGCCAGCCACCTGTGTGCTAAGCACATCGGTAGAACCAGTCTCGCGTAAGCGTGCACGTAATGTCGGTCTGGGCTGCTTCATCCAACAATACCGCCGAATCAAAGTATGACATGCTGGTAAGTAGTATGACTTGTATCGCCCACAACTCACTTGTGTTCTACTCGTGCATATAACATCTACGCATAAACCTGGCTCTGATACCACTGTTGGGGAACGTAGTAATTTCAAAAAAATTCCTACGCACATGCAGGATCATGGTGATGCATAGCAACGAGAGGGGAGAGTGTGTCCATGTACCCTCGTAGACCGAAAGCAGAAGCGTTAGCACAATGCGGTTGATGTAGTCATACGTCTTCACGATCCGACCGATCCAAGTACCGAACGTACGGCACCTCTGAGTTCAGCACACGTTCAGCTCGATGACGTCCTGCGAACTCCGATCCAGCAGAGCTTCACGGGAGAGTTTCGTCAGCACGACGGCGTGATGATGGTGATGATGTTGCTACCGATGCAGGGCTTCGCCTAAGCACCGCTACGATATGACCGAGGTGGAATATGGTGGAGGGGGCACCGCACACGGCTAAGAGATCAATTGTTGTGTCTAGAGGTGCCCCCTGCCCCCGTATATATATAAAGGACCAGGGGGAGGAGGCGGCCGGCCAGGGGAGGGCGCGCCAGGGAGGATTCCTACTCCCACCGGGAGTAGGAGCCTTCTTTTCCTAGTTGGAGTAGGAGGGGGAAATGAAGGGAAGGAGAGAGAGGAAGGAAAGGGGGGCGCCCCCCTCCTTGTCCAATTCGGACTAGAGGGGGAGGGGGCGCGCAGCCTGCCCTAGCCCCCCCTCCTCTTCTCCACTAAGGCCTATCTTGGCCCATTAAACTCCCCGGGGAGGTCCGGTAACCCCCCGGTACTCCGGTATATGTCCGAAACTCTCCGAAACCATTCCGGTGTCCGAACATAGTCATCCAATATATCAATCTTTACGTCTCGACCATTTAGAGACTCCTCGTCATGTCTGTGATCACATCCGGGACTCCAAACTACCTTCGGTACATCAAAACACAAAACTCATAATACAACCGTCCCCGAAACTTTAAGCGTGCGGACCCTACGGGTTCGAGAACTATGTAGACATGACCGAGACTCGTCTCCGGCCAATAACCAATAGCGGAACCTGGATGCTCATATTGGCTCCTACATATTCTATGAAGATCTTTATCGGTCAAACCGCATAACAACATACGTTGTTCCCTTTATCATCGGTATGTTACTTGCCCGAGATTCGATCGTCGGTATCTCAATACCTAGTTCAATCTCGTTAACGGTAAGTCTCTTTACTCGTTCCGTAATACATCATCCCGCAACTAACTCATTAGTTACAATGCTTGCAAGGCTTATAGTGATGTGCATTTACCGAGTGGGCCGAGAGATACCTCTCCGACAATCGGAGTGACAAATCCTAATCTCGAAATACGCCAACCCAACAAGTACCTTCGGAGACACCTGTAGAGCACCTTTATAATCACCCAGTTACGTTGTGACGTTTGGTAGCACACAAAGTGTTCCTCCGGTAAACGGGAGTTGCATAATCTCATAGTCATAGGAACATGTATAAGTCATGAAGAAAGCAATAGCAGAATACTAAACGATCAAGTGCTAAGCTAACGGAATGGGTCTTGTCCATCACATCATTCTCCTAATGATGTGATCCCGTTCATCAAATGACAACACATGTCTATGGCTAGGAAACATAACCATATTTGATGAACAAGCTAGTCAAGTAGAGGCATACTAGGGACACATTGTTTTTTCTATGTATTCACATATGTATAGAGTTTCCGGTTAATACAATTCTAGCATGAATAATAAACATTTATCATGAAATAAGGAAATAAATAATAACTTTATTATTGCCTCTAGGGCATATTTCCTTCAGATGTTGATGGAAATTGACCCCCTCTCGATGAGAGGATCGTTGGTGATGACGATGGCGATGATTTCCCCCTCCCGGAGGGATGTTTCCCCGACAGAACAGCTCCGCCGGAGCCCTAGATTGGTTCTGCCCAGGTTCCGCCTCGAGACAGCGGCGCTTCATCCCAAAAGCTTCCTTCTGATTTTTTCCAGGTCAAAACACACCATATAGCCAAAGATGGGCACCGGAGGCCTGCCAGGGGCCCACAAGGTCGGGTGGAGTGCCCAGGGGGTAGGGCGCGCCCTCCACCCTTGTGGTTCGCTGGTGGCCCCCCTCTGGTACTTTATTCGCCCAATATTTTTTATATATTCCAAAAACATGCTCCTTTTCCAGTCCAGAATTCCAGCTGCCGGCATTCTCCCTCTTCATGTAAACCTTATAAAATAAGAGAGAATAGGCATAAGTATTGTGATATAATGTGTAATAACAGCCCATGATGCATTAAATATCAATATAAAAGCATGATGCAAAATGGGCGTATCATCCTCTGTACAAGCTTCTGTTTCCACTTTGCGATAAGCGGTAGTAGAGCGGTAGTAGAGTGGCTTCTTGGGGAGCATTGTGCCTCCACACCGTGATACGTCTCCAACGTATCTACTTTTCTCACGCTTTTCCTCTTGTTTTGGACTCTAATTTGCATGATTTGGATGAAACTAACCCCGGACTGACACTGTTTTCAACAGAACTACCATGGTGTTGTTTTGTGCAAAAATAAAAGTTCTCGGATTGGAACGAAACTTTGCAAGGAATTTTTGTATCAATAATAAGAATTTCTGGAGCCAAGACCCACCAGAGAGGGGCCCCTGGTTGGGCACAACCCACCAGGGCGCGCTCCCCTCTCCTGGCGTGCCCAGGTGGGTTGTACCCACCTGGTGGCCCCGCTGACGACCCCCCTAATACTATAAATTCACATTATTCCAGAAAAAAATCAGGGAGAAAGAATTATCGTGATCCACGAGACGGAGCCGCCGCCAAGCCCTGTTCTTCCTTGGGAGGGCAGATTTGGAGTCCGTTTGGGGCTCCGGAGAGGGGGATCTTCATTCTTCGTCATCACCAACCAATCTCCATCGCCAATTCCATGATGCTCCCCACCGGGAGTGAGTAATTTCTTCGTAGGCTCGCTGGTCGGTGAGGAGTTGGATGAGATTCATCATGTAATCGAGTTAGTTTTGTTAGGGCCCGATCCCTAGTATCCACTATGTTCTTAGATTGATGTTGCTATGACTTTGCTATGCTTAATGCTTGTCTCTTTGGGCCCGGGTGCCATGAACTCAGATCTGAACCGTTTATGAATTCATCATTATATGCATGTTTTAGATCCGATCTTGCAAGTTGTAGTCACCTACTACGGTTATGATCCGACAACCCCGGAGTGACAACAATCGGGCCCACTCTCGGTGATGACCGTAGTTTGAGGAGTTCATGTATTCACTATGTGTTAATGCTTTGTTCCGGTTCTCTATTAAATGGAGGACTTAATATCCCTTAGTTTCCAATATGGACCCCGCTGCCACGGGAGGGTAGGACAAAAGATGTCATGCAAGTTCTTTTAATAAAGCATGTATGACTATTTACAGAATACATGCCTACATTATATTGATGAACTGGAGCTAGTGCCGTATCGCCCTAGGTTATAACTGTCACATGAAGAATATCGTGCAACAAGTCACCGATCCAATGCCTACGAATTTATTTATATTGATCTTGCTGCGTTACTATTGCTATCATGACTGTTACACTTGCTACAAATTACTGCTATCACAGTTACTGTTACCGTTGCTGTTGTCATTACTATCAAAACTATCAAACTACTTTGCTACTGATCACATTGCTGTAGATAATTAAACTCCAGGTGTGGTTGAATTGACAACTCAGCTGCTAATACCTTCAAATATTCTTTGGCTCCCCTTGTGTCGAATCTATAAATTTGGGTTGAATACTCTACCCTCAAAAACCGTTGCGATCCCCTATACTTGTGGGTTATCAAGACCTTTTTATGGCGCCGTTGCCGGGGAGCATAGCTATATTTTTTGAGTCACTTGGGATTATTATCATATTATCACTATGAAGAATATGAAGGATCCTAAGCCTAAGATATTTCCCTCAAGTACGAGGGGAGGTAAGAAACTGCCATCCAGTTCTGCTTTAGATTCACCTTATGTTATGAGTAAACTTGCAACACACCACATGCTATTAATTCTGATATGTTGCAAGTTATTGATGATGCTACAACTAGAGATATTTGTGCTTGCAATGATAGAGATGATCTAGAGAAATTATTATGCAAGTATAAAGAAAAATCTCTGAATGCTAGAATGAAATGTGATCCTAAGTTTGCTACTTCACCTATCTTTATTGTTGATAAGGATTATGAATTCTCTGCCGACCCAGAGTTAATTACTTTGGTTGAATCTGATCCTTTCCATGGTTATGAAACTGAAACTGTTGTGGCACATCTTACTAAGTTGAATGATATAGCCACCCTTTTTACTCATGATGAGAAAACTCGCTACTACTTTATTCTCAAATTATTTCCTTTCTCATTAAAGGGTGATGCTAAAGCTTGGTACAATACTCTTGCTCCTGGTTGTGTGCGTAGTCCCCAGGATATGATTTATTACTTCTCTCAAAAATATTTTCCTGCTCATATGAAACAAGCTGCCTTACATGAAATATTTAACTTTGTGTAAACTAAAGAAGAGAGTCTCCCACAAGCTTGGGGGAGGCTTTGCCAGTTACTTAATGCTTTGCCTGATCATCCTCTTAAGAAAAATGAAATACTTGATATCTTCTATAATGGACTAACCAATGCTTCTAGGGATTTCCTAGATAGTTGTGCTGGTTGTGTTTTCAGGGAACGAACTATTGCTCAAGCTGAAGAATTATTGAATAATATATTGAAAAATTATGATGATTGGACTATTCCTAAACCACCGCCTAAACCCACTCCTAAGAAGAGGGGTATATTATATCTCAGTCCTGAAGATATGCAAGAAGCAGAGAAATCTATGAAGGAAAAAGGTATTAAAGCTGAGGATGTTAAAAATTTACCTCCTATTGAATAAATACATGGGCTTAATACACCACCATTGCCTAAGGTGGTAGAGGTAAATTCTCTTATGAAGTTCAATGAAAATGATAATCCTCACAATATGCATCCTAGTCAATGCCTTTATGAGTTTGAAAACTATATTAGAAAACAAGATCACTTCAATGCAAATATAAACAATTGAAATACAATTCTGATATGATTGCTTGCTTGAGTGACTTGTTATTTAGAATATCAAATGATGTTAGAGGTGTTGTAAAACATGCTTCTATGGTTCAAACCCAGTTAGAACAAGTTACTAAATCAAAAAGAGAATTGATTGATGAAATGAATCATAATATACATGACTTTGTTGTTAGAGTTGCAACTAAAGGAGGTAAAATGACTCAGGAACCACTTTATCCCGAGGGACACCCAAAAAGAATTGAACAAGATTCACAAAGAGCTAACACTAGTGCACCTAGTCCTTCTAAAAAGAAAAAGAAAAATGATAGGACTTTGCACACTTCTAATGAACCTGAAATAGAGAAACCTCCTGAT
Source organism: Triticum aestivum (assembly GCF_018294505.1). Classification (NCBI taxonomy): domain Eukaryota; kingdom Viridiplantae; phylum Streptophyta; class Magnoliopsida; order Poales; family Poaceae; genus Triticum; species Triticum aestivum. The sequence continues at coordinate 314,926,739 of NC_057811.1, forward strand.
AATGATAATGAAACTTCTATCTCTGATGCTGAAACTCAATCTGGTAATGAACACTCACCTAGTGATAATGAAAAAGACAATGATGAGGTTCATGAAGACACTCAAACAAATAATGATAAAGAACCGGATAATGATGTTGAGATAGAACCACCTGTTTATCTTGATAACCCACAACCTAAGAATAAAAGGTATGATAAAAGAGACTTTGTGGCTAGGAAACACGGTAAAGAAAGAGAATCGTGGGTTCAAAAACCTATGCCTTTTCCACCCAAGTCAACTAAAAAGAATGATGATGAAGAATTTGAACGCTTTGCTGAAATGCCGAGGCCAGTCTTTTTGCGTACTCGCTTGATTGATATCTTGAAAATGCCTCCTTATGCAAAATACATGAAAGACATCATCACTAATAAGAGAAAAATACCAGAAGCTGAAATCTCCACTACGCTTGTTAATTACACTTTAAAGATGGGGTACCTAAAAAACTTGGAGATCCGGGAATACCAACTATACCTTGCTCTATCAAAAAGAATTATGTGAAAACTGCTTTGTGTGATTTAGGAGCTGGTGTTAGTGTTATGACTTTCTCTTTATATAAAAAACTTGATTTGAATAAACACACACCTACTAAAATATCTTTGCAAATGGATGACAAATCAACTGCCATACCTATCGGTATTTCTGAGGATGTGCCCGTTGTTGTTGCTAATGTTACTATTTTGACTGACTTTGTTATACTTGAGATGCCCGAGGACGACAACATGCCGATTATCCTTGGTAGACCCTTCTTGAATACTAAGGGGCTATTATTGATTGCAATAAAAGCAAGGTCACTTTTCATATCAATGGTAATGAGCATACAGTGCACTTTCCGAAGAAACAATTCCAAGTGAATGGTATTAATGTTATTGAAAAATCTCCGACAATCACTATTGGAAGTTTTCAAATACCTCTACCTACTATCAAAAAGAAATATGAATTGCTTATTGTTGGGAAATGCATATCCCCATTGAGGTAACTTAGTGATCTACGAAAGTTCTTCGGTTTCATGCTAATCGAAAGTGGTTGTTAATAAGACTTGATCAACCTTATTAATGAATAGTTTTTGAACGGTATGAAGTTGATGAATTTAGTAAGCACTACTTTTTGTCCCTACTTTTTATTCTTTGTTTTTATTAGTTAAATAAAATAAAATGCCATGTTTTGTCTGTTTTCTGAATTTTCCATGCAATAAAAAAATGACCCAAAAATAAAAGTTCTCAGAATGCCCTGAAAATTTTATATGATATTTTTCTGAATATTTAAGAATTTTTGGTGCAAATGGTACCAGAGGGAGGTGCACCAGGTGGGCACAACCCACCTGGGCGCGCCAGGACCCCTAGGCGCGCCTTGGTGGGTTGTGGTCCCCACGCGGGCCCCCTCACTTATCTCGTTAGCCCACATCATCACTCACCTCCAGAAAAAAATTCCCATTTCTCTCTCTCCTGTGTTCTTGAGCTCAAACCCGCGGATTTCGATCTCTTTGCTCGAAGCTCCATTTCCGAAACTATTTCGGGGGATTGTTGCTTGGTATGTGACTCCATCATTTGTCCAATTAGTTTTTGTTTTAGTGGTTTATACTTTGAATAAATAGCTACTCTTGGTGCTGCTGTAGATGTGCTTGCATGTTCAGTTCTTAGTGTTCTAAGTAGTTTGAATGCTTGCTATGGCCTCTATGTATCCCTATGAGTAGTTGCTATCAATTTTGTGAAGTTTTGTTCGAAAATTTTTGTGAACTAAAAATTCAGATTTTTGTTCATAGGAAAAATTGTACGCGGACATGAATATCTTCAGGAAGTTTGGCTCAAAGAAGAACTCCAAGGGTGTTATTGGGTAGTCTTCCAACAATGATCTCCACCCTCAGAGGTTGGCGGAGGTACGGCCGTGCGAATGGCCGCACATCCCATTCCTGCAAGAAGCTGGAATTCATGAGGAGTTCATGCAATTTATTGCTAATGCTGGCCTCACCGACTTCATCGCAGATGAGTGTGAACAGCACCAAATTCTCACGAACATCTTTGTTCAAAGCTTTACATTCTTGCCTAGAAATAATCCTCCTGGAGTGAGCTTTGATTTATATGCTGAAAACCACAAGATACCACTTACTGAATTTTGTGACATATGCATGATCCCGTCTGATGGGAGTTTGGCTGAGCCTAGGCCGGCCGAGTTTGAGGATTTGTGTCGCACTTTGACAGTGGGTGATGAGAGAAGAGTGTCAGCCATCACTACCAGTGGCTTACATTTTCCTGTTGTTCGTTACTTTGCACTCTTCATTACCAAATGATTGCTTGCTAGGGAGAAGGTGGGTGCACTTAGTTCACCAGACCTTGCTGTTTTACGTTGTGCAATAGAGGGCGACAACACTTATAGCTTGGGAGCTATTGTGGCTCGTCACCTCCATCTTAATAAATCTCAAGGGAAAATACATGGTGGGATTTTTGCTACTCGTTTGGCGGCTCACTTTGAGGTTGAGTTACGCCCTCATGATTACCCTCTGACCAAGGTTTACCTAGACCGAGCAGCCATGGATCACCATCACTTTCTTGCACATGATCGTCCTGATGTTGCCATTCCTTATAACCTGGTTTATAGCGTTGAAACTCGTGATGTTGTCCCCTTGCCTGCACCTGCTTTGTTTGATTCTGTTGCCAGGGCGGATATAGGATTATGCATGCAGACATCATCGCCTACTGGAACGCTCATGCTGCTGCAGAGGCTGCACAGGTACCTCAGCAGTGGGATGAGTGGATGCCCGCTCCTCAGGATCCCTACTACCCTCCAGGCTACTGACCGATTACCAACTTAGGCCAAAAGCCTAAGCTTGGGGGAGTACGTGTTCTCACCGACATTATATTCATGTTCACATATTATTCTATCTTTCGGTGTTCACACTTTTTCATTGTATCATCCATGCTTAGATTTATTTTCCTGCTTTCTTCTTGTGTGTTTGAAAAACTTTAAAAAGAAAACCAAAAAAATTAGTTGTGGCAATTTACTATCTATGCATGCTTAGTAGTAGTATTAAAAAGAAAATCCAAAAAGATTTCCTTGTTCTTCTTTTGCTTGTTGGGAGCTTTCCCGTGTAAATAGTTTTTCTCGTTTTTGCTTTTCCCTTTTATTTACTTGTTGAAGAACCAAAAACTCCAAAAATATTTCAGTGTGTTTCTCTGAATTTCTTTTCTTTTTATTCAAGTTGTAGCGAGGAGAAGACCACGATGAAAATGTTGAGTGGCTCTCATATGAATAACTGTTGAACTAATAAAGAACACATTTTACCTTGTCTTCTCATGTTGAATAAAATGTTTGCAGATTTCAGCTTAGTCCACGACATTCTTGCACTATTATTATTTTCATATCATTCGGTCGTGCAAGTGAAAGGCAATAATGACGACATTCGATGAGCTGGCCATGGCAAAGAGAAACTGGTATGAACTCGACTTGTTCTGTCTGTGTAAATATGTTTAACCTAGTATCCATGCTTCAGCCCATTATGATTGAACATGTTTGCAATGACAATTAGAGATTATAGTTTCTCATGCCATGCATAAGTAGCTCGGAGTTGATAATGATTTATCTTGGATATCAACATAGCGTTAAAATTATTGTGATGTGGTATGATGATATGGTATCCTCCTCCGAATGTTCGAGTGGCTTGACTTGGTACATGTTCATGCATGTAGTTGAATCAAAACCAACATAGTCTCTATAATATTTATGTTCATGGTGTTCATATCCTACTCATGCTAGTGTCCAATGTTACTTATGCATAATGCCTGGTTATTATCGTTGTTGCTCTCTAGCTGGCCGATTCTCAATCTAAATTTCTAGCCTTCGCCTGTACTAAGTGGGAATTCTTCTTGTACATCAAAAACCTTGAACCCAAAGTTATTCCAGAAGAGTCCACCATACCTACCTATATACGGTATTACCCTGCTGTCCTAAGTAAATTTGCATGTTCCACCTCGAAAAACTTCAAAAAAATTATCCTTTTTGTGTGCCTGGATCGTTCATGGAACAACAGGAGGTGGTCGATATCTTTCGTGCTAAGCGGGTTATCCACAGGTCGAGTGTTTATTCACTCGCCATCGCACGAGGAAATGGGCGGCAATAGGGATTCCTAGTCTCGAACTAAAAAATGCAAATAATTAAACAAAACTCCCCCGGGACTGTTGTTGGTTTGGACGGCACCCGTTGTTTCGGACAAGCCGTGGAATGTGATTGTTGGTGGAAGGGGGACTAAACCTTTACTTTTATCGCTTGGGAACCACCACTAGCGTGCTTAGCATGGAAGATGTTGATAACTGATGGTCGTGAAGTGAATAAGAAGGGTGCATGTCTCAAAGTATCATTTATCTTTGTTTTAAAAACTGAGCTCTAGCACCTCTGCAAATCACTGCTTCCCTCTGTGAAGGGACTTTCTATTTACTTTTATGTTGTGTCATCACCTTCTAAAAACAAGCGCCAGAAACTGAGTGGAGCACAGCTGTCATGATTTATGCATTGTGTGTAGCTAATGTTGGGTGCATCATGACTGGATCTTTTCTACCATGAATTACAATGTTTAGTCGCTGCTTGAACTTTGGAGGTGCTCTGCATTTATGTTTTGCGGTCTCAGAAAGGGCTAGCGAGATACCACTATTGTCATATTATATCATGGTTGTTTTGACAACATGTTGCTGTTTGAGATATCTTATTATTGCTTGCTAGCTGATTATGTCATTGATATGAGTCATTATAATCTTTAAAAGTTATTGTTGACATGGTTAGTTATAATGTTGGCTGAAAACCTGGGTGCTGTTTAAGCTTATTTATGCAAACAAGAGCAAAAGAGTTCATAAAAGTTTTTCTTTCTCACTTTCAGTTTATCAACTGAATTGCTTGAGGACAAGCAAAGGTTTAAGCTAGGGGGAGTTGATACGTCTCCAACGTATCTGCTTTTTCTCACGCTTTTCCTCTTGTTTTCGACTCTAATTTGCATGATTTGGATGCAACTAACCCCGGACTGATGCTATTTTCAGCAGAACTACCATGGTGTTATTTTTGTGTAAAATTAAAGTTCTCGGAATGTAACGAAACTTTGCGAGGATTTTTTATATCAATAATAAGAATTTCTGGAGCCAAGACCCACCAGAGAGAGGCCCCTGGTTGGGCACAACCCACCAGGGCGCGCCCCCTCTCCTGGCGCGCCCAGGTGGGTTGTACCCACCTGGTGGCCCTGCTGATGACCCCCCTGATACTATAAATTCACATTATTCCAGAAAAAATCAGGGAGAAAGAATTATCACGATCCACGAGATGGAGCCGCCGCCAAGCCCTGTTCTTCCTCGGGAGGGCAGATCTGGAGTCCGTTTGGGGCTCCGGAGAGTGGGATCTTCGTTCTTCGTCATCACCAACCAATCTCCATTGCCAATTCCATGATGCTCCCCATCGGGAGTGAGTAATTCCTTCGTAGGCTCACTGGTCGGTGAGGAGTTGGATGAGATTCATCATGTAATCAAGTTAGTTTTGTTAGGGCTCGATCCCTAGTATCCACTATGTTCTTAGATTGATCTTGCTATGACTTTGCTATGCTTAATGCTTGTCACTTTGGGCCCGGGTGCCATGAACTCAAATCTGAACCGTTTATGAATTCATCGTTATATCCATGTTTTAGATCCGATCTTGCAAGTTATAGTCACCTACTACGGTTATGATCCGATAACCCCGGAGTGACAACAACCGGGCCCACTCTCGGTGATGATCATAGTTTGAGGAGTTCATGTATTCACTATGTGTTAATGCTTTGTTCCGGTTCTCTATTAAAAGGAGGCCTTAATATCCCTTTGTTTCCAATATGGACCCCACTGCCACGGGAGGGTAGGACAAAAGATGTCATGCAAGTTCTTTTAATAAAGCACATATGACTATTTCACTACAAAAAAAAGACACATCCGTGACATTTTGGGCCGAACGAAAAAAATTTCTGTCATACATATGACACTTCTATGACGATAATTGTGACAAAACCCGGTATCATCATAGATTTGGTGGGCTCCTACTTCTATGACAAAAAATCATGACAGAAAATGGGCTTTTCGTCCTGGGCGGGCCGGAGACGCAGCTGCATGACATTCTTTGGGCCGTCTATGACGGAAAAAACCGTGGTAGAAGCGAGGGGGAAGAAAATTTCGGGGAGTTCCCGGTTACGGTGGGAGATCGGGGGCCGAGCGATGCGCGTTTCTCTCGTACACGTATGCGCGTGTGTGCGAGGCATTGGCTCTAACTGAACCCGAGCGACGCGTTGGGCTCTAACTGAACCCGAGCGATTGCACTGCAGGCTACGCGTTACTGAACCCGAGCGATCGATCGATGGCTGTTAACTGATCCCGATCGAGCGATTCCTTCGCTACTGCTGCTAACTGAAGCCGATCGATTGGATGAACGGTGAGCGTTGCGGGGGGGGGGGGGTGGATGAACAGTGAGCGGTGGCGTTGCCTCTGGATGAACAGGACCCCGTGGTGTGGAGGGCTGGATGAACAGTAGACGGTGGAGGGGTGCCCGTGGAGGGGTGGTTGAACAGGACCCATTGGTGTGGAGGGCTGGATGAACAGTAGACGGTGGAGGGGTGCCCGTGGAGGGGTGGTTGAACAGGACCCCGTGGTGTGGAGGGCTGGATGAACAGTAGACGGTGGAGGGGTGCCCGTGGAGGAGTGGTTGAACAGTAGCCGGTGGAGTAGCGCGCGGTGGAGGCTGGATGAACAGGAGCCCGTGGAGGCTGGAGGAGGTCGACGGTAGCCCGTGGAGGCCAGAGGAGGTCGACGGTGGAGATGAACAGTATCCCGTGGAGTCCCGTTTTGCGGTACGCCACACCCCTCCCGATGAACAGGACCCCCGTTTCGACCGTAGCGCTCCAACACAAGTCCGTTTCCTCCGTTTTGCGGTACGCCACACCCCTCCCGATCAACAGGACCCCCGTTTCGATCGTAGGAGGTCCGTTTCCTTCGTTTTACGGTACGCCAGACCCCTCCCGATGAACAAGATCCCGTTTCAAACGTGGCCGGTCGAACACAAGGCCGTTTCCTCCGTTCTGCGGTACGCCAGGCCTCGTTTCCATCGGCTGTTCCGTCGAAGCCCTCCCAATGAACACGACGACGCATTCCGTTCCGACCCAGCCGGTTGGCTCCCCATGAACACGACAACGACGTTATTTCTCCGTTCCGACCCAGCCATGTACACGAGCCCTGGCCGTACGTATGCGCGAGTAGGCGTTCGAGACCCCGCCCGTATGTACACATACGTGGCCATATTTTCTTTCTTGCACCCTGGTCGTTGTACGTACGTGTACATGCTACGTGCGCGCCTCTACTACGACACGTACGCGCCTCTACATACGTACACGTTCGCGACCAGAATGACAATGTTGCGTACGCTTCGACCAGGTGGGTCCCAACTGTCAGGCACTTCCTTGCCTGCGAAGATGTAGCTGGTGGGTCCCAGCAGTCAGGGGGGCGAATCATTTTTTTGTTGCCCGGACGCACTTCCTTGCGTGCGAAGATGTAGCTGGTGGGTCTCCGCAGTCAGGGGGAAACATTTTTTTCACGAAATACGGTGGCCCGTCCGGTGGGTCCCCGCTGTCAGGTGGAGGAATAATTATTTTGGGCGTAATAAGGAGGCACTTCCTTGCTGCGGCTATGGACCCAGCTGTCAGCCTCTCCATGTACAGTCCACGTCCGATGGAAGCCGTTCCTTGACCACGTTGACCACGCCGCACCGAGAGCACCAGGGCGGTGGACGACGGCGAGGCCTAGGAAGGGGATGACGCGGAGCCGGGGAAGACGCGGCAGTGGAAGCCCGTGCAAAGAGGAGTACGAGGGTTCACTGGTTCGGCTGCGGTGTAAGGCTGCCGTTGCCGCAGGGCCTGGCCAGCGGTGGGAATAGTAGGGGCGGTGAGTTCTCCGCGGCAGCACAGCCGGCCACGGGAGGCAGGAGCATGCGGCACGACCGGCGCTGCTTTGGGCGGCTGGAGCAACAAGACCAGAGGTTGAAGAAGCACTACGGCCGTTGGATGGACATCATACGGTCACTGGAGCGAGAATCGTGCATATTGACTAAGTTGACAAAGCCCTCCGTCCCCGTCAACTTAGTAGGCCCACAAGTCAGCCTACCACTATACTGGGTCCCAGCTAGCAGGGGGTATTCATTTTTTTTGTGCGTAATAAGGACGCACTTCCTTGCGTGCGAAGATATAGCTGGTGGGTCCGAGCTGTCAGCGGCGGTAACGTTTTTTTCGTGAAATATGGAGGCCCTTTCGGTGGGTCCCAGATGTCAGGTGGAGGAATCATTATTTTGCGCGTAATAAGGAGGCATTTCCTTGCGTGCGGCCGTGGACCCAGCTGTCAGCCTCTCCACGTACAGTCCACTTCAGATGCATGTCGGTCGTTGACCACGTTAACCAGGCCGCGCCGGGAGCACCAGGGCGGTGGACGACGGCGAGGCCTAGGAAGGGAACAACACGGAGGCAGGGAAGACTCGGCAGTTGTTTCCCACGCGGAGGGGAGTACGACTATACGAGGGTTTACTGGTTCGTCTGCCGTCGCCAGAGAATAACAACAGGTGTGGGTGAGTAGAGGGATGGCTAGGCCAGCGATGGGAGTACGGTGGGGCGGTGAAGCCTGCGCGGCAGCACAGCCGGCCGCGGGGAGGAGGGAGCAGGCAGTCCCGCCGGCGCTTGTTTGAGCGGCTGGAGCAGGAAGAGCAGAGATTGAAGAAGCACGACGGCCGTTGGATGGACATCCAACAGTCACTGCTTGTGCGTCAACCTTTTTTTAGGAAAGCCTCAAATCTGTGGAAAACAGCATACAACCCATCTGCCATTATTTCTAATAATTTACAGCCCATTTGCTAATTCTGAAGGTTTTTTTGGAGCCCATATTCTTTTTGTTAGCATTACAGCCCATATTGTGGCCACGGTTAAAAAATTATACGAAATGTTGCATATTTCGGTGCGGTCCGAACTGTTTTTAATCCCGAAATTTCGAGTCACATTCAAACTGATTTTATAAATAAATGTATATCAATATAAAATCCAACAAATTGTCCACGCATAAAAATTAATGCAATTTAAAATCTTGAAATGAAAAAAAGAAATTTGAAAGTAATTGCCGGTTTGATGTGTTTTAAAAATGTACAGCCCATTTCTCATTACTGATAGGCCATTTTCTCGTCCAGCCGAATGAAGCTCTCCTCGTCTTGAAAGATTTGCAGCCCAATAGGCCTGACAAAGCGACTTACTTGGCAAATCACAAAAAAACTGGGCTAGCCATTTTCAGAAAGAAAAAAAACTACTGGGCTGGTCTGTGGTAAACATAAAAGAGAAGGCTGTCTAGACATGCCAGAGTGCCCCGCACAGCCCAGTTGACACCCTGCTTCCGTCTCAAAAACAAATTAGATAAATGCCACAACAAATATGGCGATTCATAAAAATGCCACTGCAATTTCCAAACTTTGAAAAATGCCACTGCAATTTTTGCAAACTTTGGAAAACGCCACTGCAATTTGCAAACTTTGAAAAACGCCACTCCAGACTTCGAAAAATGCCACTGGGGATGGCATGAAATGGCATTTCTTAGAAACGCCAGATTTGGAGTGGCATTTATCAAATTAACCCAAAACAAAAATAACTGGGTGAGCTGCTGGGTCCCTGATGTCAACCGCTCGTTGTGCAACTCTCTCGTTTATTGACTACATTGACAATGGCATGGGACCCAGATGTCAGAAATCCCTTACGAGGAGCCATTTTTTATTGGATTGAAATAAGGAGGCACTTTGCTTGCGTACTGCCATGACCTTGGCGGGTCCCTGCTGTCATCCTCTCCACGTACAATCATCTCATGGTTGTGTACGCGTCAACTTGGTAGGCCCGCAAGTCAGCCTCTAAACCCGTGGAGGACAAATACAACCCATTTTAAAAAAATAACAGCCCATTCCATATGTTCAAACGGAAAGTTCAACATTCAGAGCAAAGTAACAGGTCTGATCCACATATAGAGTACTGAACTTCCACGTTGACAACCATCATAGCCAAGTTAACTATCTACTTCCACTAATACTCTAGTAGCATACAAGTACTAACTTACTCTTAGCTAACTAGACGATGCCGACCGCCATCTGCGGTACACGCTAAACGCCGGCACCGGCGTCCTCCGCCTCGCCTCGGACTTGCCAGAGGTGCGATAGGGCTTGTTGCTCACGCGCGTTGGCCCTTTCCATGCCGGCATGGTCCACCGAAGCTTCGGCTTCTAAGCGGGAAACCCACTTGACGAGCTGGTAGTAAAAATCGGCGTCGCGAACGCGTGCTTGCCCGACAGCCTCCAGGGCTATTTGTCGGGCGCCGGCCTCCACGTAGTCGGCCCACGTGGGGGCGCTCTGCTCGCGACTCAGAGCGTTGGTGCGCTGCTGCTCCATGTCCCGCTGGCGGTGCAAATCGGCGATACGCTGCTCATCCGCCAAGCGGTCGCGCTCCAACAACTCCTGCTCCTCCGCCAGGCGGTCGCGCTCCAACAAGTCCTCGATCTCCGCATTGCCATCTAAAGACCGATAGAATGCCTCCTCCCGCCGTCTGCCTTCCGGTGAAAAACCGAACACTAGTTCCGGCGGTGACCGCCTCCGACCACGCCTATCACGGACGGGCGGGGCATGGTGGACGTGGCGAGAGCGAGGATAAGTGGTGAGCAACGTCGGGCCGGTGGGGGCTTATGAGGATAGGGCGAGTTGGGTCACGGTGCCACCATAGAAGGCCGAGAAACAGTACTTATAAGTGGAAGGTAGCGCGACGGTCATCGGAATTCAATGCATAATGAAGCAGGCATGGCTTAGCGCGCCAGCTTGCCGTGCAAAACTAGAGAAACTGAAATTCTGACTGTGTCATCCCGTCCCATCCGTGCTGGGTCGCACGCCGGCCTTACGGTCAAATGAGTGCACTTGAATCATCTCCCTCCTTGTCAATAATGATTCCACGGATTTAAAAGGCCCGCAACAATTAAAGCGCATCTTTTTTCGCATCAGTTAGCTGCCTTAATTACGGCCGGCTGCATGCGGGCACTCAAAATCGCTCGCAGCCAGTACGCGGAGCAGCATGCAACGAGTCGCAGCCGAGGGCATTAATTGATGAACTTTAGCTGGGAGATAAGGCATTTGCGAACGTTTTTGCTAGCAGTTTCTTCAGATTCGCATGGCATTTTCTTCAGAGCAGCTTGTCAGTTTCTTCAGAGATAGGCATTTCTATTCAAAAAACTGCCACTTCGGATCTTGCGTCGCAACTAAAACAGCCAGGAGCGCATTAGTAGGCTAGCTAGTGATCGATCAGTAACTTGTAAACACTGAGCGAACAGATATAAGGAACTGTTAATGCATCTCAATGATTCACAGATCATATACAAATATGTAGCTCCAAAAGCAAAGATCAGCCACAACTAAAACCAACTAGTACGATTCCCATACATAAGATCAACATGTTAATGCATCTCAATGATTCACAGATCATATACAAATATGTAGCTCCAAAAGCAAAGATCTAGAAAAAACATATGTTCTTCCTACTAACATGGATGCTTCTCTTGGCCAACATTCAGTACAGACTGAATGACAAATTTGTTTGTGAAGTCTACAATTCCTCTTGCAAACGTAAGTGGTTTCACCAACAACTGGAACCATGGGAATGAACCACACATGATGGAGGAACATCCACTGCAATATGATTTGGTCTTCTCTTGATCACACGGCGAGACTATTTTCGGAATACAAACTTTAACTTAGGCAAAATGATGCCCATTGTATAATCAGACCAAAGCAATGAAGCACCTAGTGTTGGCCAATAAATAGTACAGTACTACTTTTCTGCAGTCCATGAAGTGACTATCCAATCTTTCTGTGTCTATTTTCAAATGGCACTGCATGCAGTGACTATACTATTCTCTTGTGCAGTTCAACCAAAATTGCGGTCACTTTGTGTGTTTGCTAAATAGCAACGGGCAGACATCTCTGTCTGCACAAATATTAAGCAGCTAGTAAACATATACCCCACCTTGTATTTTCGGTTTAAACATGTCTCTTCCGCTTAGATCTGTCATGTTTTGCACTGGACAATTTCATACAGTCATGTTTTGCCCTGGACAATTTCATATTGAATTGATTTGCTTGTTCAGAGCAGAAATATAACGCCTATTCTTCATCAGACCAAGGATATCCATGTTCGCAGTGATGGAAGAGGTGAAATCGATACAACCGAAATTGAGCATCCAGTCATTGAATCATGTCCTGCACCTCCAATGTAGGTCCACCCTGCCAATAAATTCACATGCAAACCACTAGTATTACTATCTAATGACAGTACAAAAAGAGTAGCAAGATAGTAGCAAACCATGTACCTTCTTAATGAACAGCTCATAGTGCCACCAATTGGATATAAAGGTTTGGGAGAAAACATGCTCCTAATGTTGAACCAGTTGGACTTTTTGTGCTGTTCCACTAAACTCGAGCATCCCTGTTTGCATAGATATTGAAAGTGTGATTACTATAAAAGTGGCACTAGTTGAAGCATAGACTCACAAATATAAGCATTCCAATTTCTTAATGGGAAAAGGTAGCAAGACTGTTTCTAACCACCTTTTTGAAGGAATAAATAAGGCAACAGAGGCTGATGTCAGAAAGGCATATATAGTTCTTTCTGAAAGAATGATCGATTCCTGACCTTTCCTCTTCTTTTAAGCATATTTTGTGCAGTTCAACTAAAATAAAATGCCATCACCGCCTTGACAATTCAGTGACACTGTACAAAAGGAAATGACTTAACATTACATCATGATGTCAGGTATGTAGTCGACAGGCATTAGAGACAAACTTACAGACCTCCTCCGATAACATAATGAACATTAATTTTAACAAAGGTGTGACTAGCTTTACCGGGATAATTTGAGTGAACTCTACACCCTCTGTTCCTTAATATAAGAGGTTTTTGCGGTTCAGTTTAAAGTACCCAAACGTCTACTAGTATTTAGAAAAACAGGTAGTAGTTTTCTTGAGCACATATCTGGGAAAGCTTGCCACCCTTTATTTATGTCCATACGCTAATGCAACACCATTCGAAATTTCGAATACTACAAATATACACTAATCCAGTGGCTAGTGCAACAGTAGAGTAGTTATTTTATTACAGGGTACAGTACAATGGTTTTACTGAACAGATTTCAATAAACTCTGGCACTGGAAGATTTCTATAAGAATTAACAATACAAAATGTAAAGGTAACACGTTTCAGCATTGGTATACTAGCTGTGCATGAGCATTAAACCAAATACAAAAGTCTGAAGGTAACTAGCATTATTAACTAATGACAGTATAAAAAATTGCAAACCATGTACCTCCAAGGTAAATATCATTTCGAACTCGGGGGGACCTTAAAAATTGCTATCCCAATCTTGATAATCGATCAAACATAAAAACTTGATCGAACGAATCAAGAGAACAGCCGGAGGAGGAGGTGCCCACTCTTAACCTTTCCTCTTGTCTTCATAATTTTTTGTGCAGTTTAACCAAAATAAAATGACATCAGCGCCTTGGCATTTTGGTGACACTGTACAAAAAAATTAACTTATCTCATGAAAGTGAGGTATGTAATCTATAAGCATTAACAGTGCAAAAATCTGAAGGTAGTAACAAGTTTCATCGTTGGTATACTGGCTGTGCAACATCATTAGAATGCCTTAGTTGAAAAATCTTTAATACATCCACAATCAACAGCTAACCCTGAAATAATCCAGTGACATTAAATGGCATTGCTTAAATTTATCGGTGGCATTAGACTGAGTGCGGCATTAGTTAAATGTGGCATCACTTTAGCAGTAGCATTGCTTGACTTGACTGCTGGCGTTATACTAACAGCAAAAAAGTTAGACTAAGAGCATGCGAGGCCCATTCGGACAGTGGGCGCACCAGTACGATGTACCTCCACGGACGCATAGAGTGGTGAGGGAGGTATGGTTGCCCAGAGCAACAAATATCCAGGCAGCATATGTGGATTACGTCCCATTTTTGTTATGTTTAGCCACCTTTTTCCTATGTGAGGACAACAAACCGATCGACCTGGTCATTCTCTATTGCGTTGTCATGCCTTTCTACCCTTCTTCAACCAAGAGACACGAGACTCGTTCCTTAGCTACTGATTTTCCCCTTCTCAACCTAGATGCGGGTTCGATGCCTACTCTCTTGGACAGTACAGTCTCCCTTCCTTTCCTTATTCAACCCTGACATGGATTAGTCTGCATGAAGTAGGGTTTCCTTTAATAGTGAAATTAAGGTTTTCGTCTGCGTGACCAGCAGAGCAGAGGATGGCAAATTGGGAAGATGGTGGAGTGGAAAAAGATCCACATGCAGCGATATGGCAGATGGGGCAATAGAACAAGGGTATGGTTCGAAAAGAGGTAGCATACCTGAGGGTCGGCGGGAAGTGGCTTCGCTCGTGGTCATCGTCCTCCACACGCACTATGACAGCGAGCTTGGGGACGGAGGCCATCCCGCGCGAGCGCTAGGTCTGAGAGGATGGCCTTGTCGTCAGTGCGTGAGCTCGCTCGCCGATGACGAGTGCGTCAACACTGCACGTCCTTTTCTTCCCCGGCGGATCTGTGACCACCGGTGAGGAGGGAGAGAGAGGCCGTCTTTTTTAGATCTGGAGAGAGGGTGATAGTGTGAGAAGCAAGTGGGCAGCCCTTAGCAAGAAAGCTCTGAAGCTCCAGCCTATATATCTTTTTTATACTACTAGTACTAGAGGTGGAGTAGTGGTAGAGTAGTTTATATTTTCTCTGCAAACAGTACCAGTTAGTCGTGCTTCAAAACTGAATGGCACGCCATTAAAAAAATAAAGTCGAGAAATAATGCAGCACCTCGGGCCAACGCGGCCAGATCACATTTTGCACGAGAAATTACACACGATGTTTCGTTGACATGTGGTCCCGTTCCAACATGTCAGTGAGACGGCGGCGAGTCCTTTTGTACAATTTCCGAAAGGACGTGTAGGCCGGGGCGCCTCTTCGTGTACCGTGGCAAACTGGCAACCGTCCACCGACTCTTCGCCTTTCCCTCTTGATTTGGAACTGCTGTCACACGCTCTTCCTCCCTCCTCCATTTGCCTTCACCCTTCCTTCTGCCATTGTTCGATTGTCTTCTCCATGGAGGGAACAAGGCGGAAACGACCTCGTTATTCTTGCCCCGATCTGAAAGATGACGTGGTGGGGGAACTCATTGATCGGTGCGACGTCATCACCTCGGCTAGCATGGCAGGTTCGTTCAAGCCCATTCTCGACTCAACTAATAACATCATTACAAGGAACCCAAGGGTCCAGGAGCATTTTGATCTCCCTTATCTTCTTTGCTATAAGCCTGTTCGCATGGGCGCGGACGACGGAGGCCTCGCCTTGTGCAAGTTGATGCCGCTTGATAATGATACGTGTGATGTCAAGATGCCATCGCTTAAGGGTAAGTCCTGGGCTGGCACAAATGGAGATTGGGTTGTTTATATTGGGTACAATTGCGAGTGGGAACTTGTGAATGTGTACACTCGTCAGCGGATTCCACTTCCAAAAATCTCCGAGTGCCCTGAGGTTGAGCACACAGATGATCTACGTACGTTCAAATACGATCATGGTGACTGTCGTCTACTGAAGATAGCAATTTGTCGAGTTCCCAACCGCTCTTGGAATTACAAGAACTATCAAGTTGTTGCTATCTTCGACAAGCTTGTTGCCGTCCTTCGTGGTTCGACTGGATGGATATTGCTCAAAAATCAGTTTCTATACACGGATGTGTACTGTGATGCAATTGAATACGGGGATCTTGTGTTTGCTGCCACCACTCGTGGCACTGTTTTTGCATGGGATCCTCGTAGTTTCGGTACGTTTGTCTTCCACCGTAATTATAATTGTTTCATCCACATGCATGCGGGTTAGCAAGTTTCCCTTTACTAATTAACCTTCTTCTTGTGTTTCCAAGGTCCTGTGAACATTCCACCACCTATACTTGAAAAAATTTATAAACAAGGGGGAGATGACGATGGTGATGATCACGAGCATGAGGAGGAGCAGAACTTATATACTCAGTGGCGCCTGGCAACTAATTCCGATGGATCACCTCTTCTTGTCTGTATACAGTGCACTCAGACTGTTACTACTGAGGAAGCAGGTGTTGTCTCCCATGGTCGCCCTCTCCTGACCTACTCCAACACCCATTGCATGGTATTCAGGACGGATACTAGTGTGCTAGTGCCAACACCTTCTCCCTGGTTCAGTATTGATAGTCTTGGAACAAACTCGCTCTTCCTTGGACCAAACTATCCAATGATGGTGAAAGGCGATCCAGCTGCTGTTGACACAACGTTACTACCATTTATGAGAAGCAACTGTATCTATACCTCGGACATTTCGGTGGTTCCCTACCCTGGTCCTGATATATGTCGCTTCAGCCTGGATGATCAGTCCTGCGTTGCTCTCGATATTGACAATAGCTGGCCCTTCCCAGAGCACCTATGGTTCAAAGCAAGTGTTTCCAACGCCGAGGATTGGTTGAGTTGAAGTTCATTTCATTGCTTGTTATTTGTTGTGTGATGAAAACTTTAGTATTTGCTAGAATGTTTTGTTGGAAATAATCTATAATCCAACATGTATCCTCGTTGTCATTGTGTGTTGATGACTTGTTGTATTTAATGAATGGTACATTTCAGTTGCGAATGCATGTCATAGACTCCATTTATGAATGGTTTTCGAGTCACTTCTTGGAGTGTGAGTACCGTACTAGTATAGCCAGCATCTGGTTAGTATATGAAGTTGCCACATCACATAGAGCCAACCTAATATTGGAGTATGCTAGCCCTCCACCGGCGCGCTGCTTCAAATGGCGGAGGAAGTGAGAGGTCGCGTCACCTTGTGTCCAGATCTGAGATACCACGTGTACCAGATGAATGACTCCAAGTTTGACCACCATGATGTTAGGTGCGAGCCCAGGAACACTGTTGGAGAGACCCCCCTCATAATTTTCCTACATTGGTCGTTTGATTCATAGGATAGAATGCTATAGGATTTTTTCCCTATGTAATCAACTTTTAATTGGCAATCTAGCATCCACTCCAACTTTTGTTTCACTTCCTTTGTTCCTATGAAGAGAGTACTTGCTCTAAATGATGTGCCACTGCAAGAGCCGCCTATATTTATTAACCATGCTCTAAAAAGGTGGACCAGCTTTGGCTATAGTAGTACTGTACTAGGTTAGTAGGTGACCTTGCGCTTGGCTCTTCTCCTCTTCCGGAAGTCGAACAATAATGATGGTACTACAGTAGTACTTCTGGCAATCTAACACCAAATGAACTGCTGCACGTCCACCCCTTGTAAGCAAAAGTTTATCCTCGTGCTGCGAGCCACTGCGCACGCGTTGGCGAGGGAGAAGGCGTAGTAAGCAAGCTTCTCGTCGTTCTGCGAGTTGATGGGACACATCAAAGTTATTTATTAGTACTCTCTTCAAAAAGGGCCAACCATGTCCATGGCTACCATCCCGTGCTCTGTCATTGAGTACATGCACTATTCACATATCTTTTTTTCATCATTGATTTTTTGGTACATGGAAATACATCACCAAAATTTTGACTAGAAAAGCAAGACCAAAGAAAACAAGAACCACAAGAATACATTTCAGAAGATATCCAACTTCCATAACTGCTCCTGTAAGTTGGATTAGTGCCTTCTCGATGCATTCATTGTTGATCTGCAGAGGCTCGATCTTGCGTGCTTCTTTCTTCTTTGAGTGTAAAGAAGTAGACGTGTCTAGCCTCTATTCTATCAACAAGTGCACTAGTCTCATCTCTAGCCTCTATGCTAGCTAAAAGTGCTAGAACATCTACTAAATTGTGCTCTATCAATATATCATTGTACTCTTCTTCCCAATACCAAAACTTGCATCCATTCTACACAATAAATTTTTAAGTTAGCACAACTAGTCTAATCCGAGAGCACAACCGAAGATTTGGTCGAGTTCTTCCTCCTTTTGTCGACACGTGGGACACAATAAATTTTTCAACCCACTTTGGTGCACCGGAGCATGTGCATGCAATTCATATTTAGATTATGCACATTAAAAGTCCAGAAACTCAATTAATGTATAAAAAGGCCAAATGAACCCGAAATAATTCCAAAATTTAACAGGGCACTCATATAGTTCTATGTTGCCTCTGTAAATAAAATCAGGGGGGAGGCAGTGTATATCGTTCGCACACAAAGGTGACACGTTCCCTCTCGGAACCACGAGGCTTGTTGAGAGAATCTCCGGTTTTGCAAGAGGCTTATACCAAAACTTGTCCCAATTCAGCCAAAAATTATACGTATGAAAACAGGGTTTAGATTATCCCAAACATCTCGCTACCTAGACCAATAATGTACTATGATTTGAATTAAACATAAAATGGATACAAATATTTGAATTGGAGAGTGTATGGTACATGTAGTTCATAGTGAAATATGATTACTGCTATATGTATGTTTTTTGTTATCAAGATAATATTTAAATTATTGTATAACTTGACAACAATCGTATTCAAATAAGGAAAATTGATTCAAATTTAGTCCATATGGTAGACGGCAATATATATGTTCACATGGTGGAGTAAAATGTTCATATATGATGGAAGATCAAAATGTACGACTACATCAATTATAAACCGCAAGGTCACCTAACGATATATTCGAATTCAACATAACGTAGATTCAAAAATTGAAATTCGAGATCATGGCATCTGTAATCATATAAAAAGGGACATTACTCTTTCTTTGGTGGGAATTGATTTGTTTTTTGTTGTTGTTGAGGGAAGTGCGAATCGATTTGGTACTGTGCAGGGTAATCTTGTTCTCCCGATTTTTTTTCATTTTTCTTGTAGTTTTTTCAATGGCATCTATAGCAATATAGTAAAAGGGGACATGACTCTCTTGTGTCTTGTATGAATTGTTTTTTACACGTTGAACAAGGAATCCACACCTTGTTATCCCGAAATTTTCAAGCTCGAGTATCTTTTGTCTCACCTGCTTTGAAACTCCCGCTTCTTCAATCCGCGCCGTGCCTTGTTATCCCGAAATTTGGACGCACGCGAGAACTCCCTCCTCATCCGAAATCGCTCTCGCAGCCCAGACACGCGAAATCCCCCTTCTACCCCTCAGCCGAAAATGAAGCTCCACGTCACGGTGTCAAAACCGGTGGGGGTACGCTGGTAACTTACCCTACATTTCGGACAAGCGCGTCCCTAAGCTTGGCTCCCCCCTCCCCCTTCGCCCCCCCATTCGTACACCGAGGCCGCCAAAACCTGCGAAACCCCACGCTCCTCCGTCGCCTCCCGACCGCCGCCCAGCCGGAGACTCTTCCCCGACTACGTCGTCCACCGCAACAGCTCGCCGTCCCTCATCCACTGCACCGGATGAGGATCCATTGTCGATCTCGTCGTCCCGCTGGATCAGCCACCCCGTCCTCCACCTCCAAGGAGCTGCCTCGCCATTTTCCTCGTCTATCGCGCCACCTCAATCCCCACAGCGCCGTCTTGACCTGCCCCACCGGAACCGCAGCACCCTCACCAATTCCTCCGATGAAGCCGAGGCCAACTCGGCGCCACCAAGGAGGTTCTGCACTCACCGCTGCATTTTATCTTTTATTCGATCTCACGGGGCTGCCGATGCTCGATACCGAGCAGACATGGCGTGTCTCCATCGACGGCGCCGTCGCCGGCCACATCATCCACGGCGTCTCTCCCCCATGTCGTTGCTTCCTCGGCGGCGACTTCCACAATGGCACTAGCTGCAGCTGCTCCGGCTCTCGCTCGCGCTGCGGCTCTGTTCTTGCTGTTGGTCGCGCTGCTGCACTGCTCCTGCTTTCGTTCGTGCTGCTGCTCTGCTCTTGCTCTCGCTTGCGCTGCTGCTGCACGACCTCCGGCAGCTACAGGAGTTGCTGCTTTAGCACTCGCTCGCAGTGCTACTGCACGACTTGCTCTCTGCTAGTGCGTTCCCTGCTCGAGCGTCTGCTGATTTAGATCACTGCTTCTCTGCTACTAGTGCTCGAACGCCCTAAACATCTATTGCAATGCTCTGTTACTAGTTCAATCAGTTTCGACAGTAAAATTCAGTTTCGACTGTGAAGTTCATTTTCTTCAGTTAAGTTCAGAGTGAACAATACTTACAGCATCTGTCGGAGCGGCCGTGGCGTGGCTGATGCGTTTTACATCTAGCACTTTTTGGTGATGTATTTTACATCATCTATTGCAGATGATATTAGGGTCCCACTTCAGATTAACGTTGTCTGTCTTGTCATGCTTCACCCTCGTCGCCGTACACCTTAGCGGAGCTGCTCCAATGACGGAACCATCCATCACAGCGGAGCAGTACCCTCGGCGCCATTTCCAGAGGCCTCGAATCTTCTTCCCCGCCTCCGACAGTCACACCAGCATCATCACCATCCTCCACGTCCAACCCAATGATGCTGAGGTCCACAAGGCTATGCCAAAGAGGTTGTACACTCGTCGCATTACTTTGTTTCTCCATTCCTCTGTTCTTCCAATTCATGTGAGCCAAACACCCAGGTTGACTGAAATCCTATGTTTCCAAATGCTCTGTTTTGCACGTGCATTCCTATCCTATTCCTGTGTTTTTCCTGTCCCTGCGTTTATAGAATCCACCAATTCTAAGAAGCCCTTACAGATTTATTTCATTTTCAGATAGCCGTCAAAGAAAACTCTGTGTGTTATGTCCTGCTCCTGCCGTGCCGTCATCCACCCCACCTGAGGTGTACCATCGACAGAAGCGTTCACTGCAGCAGAGATCCCCCCTGCAGACTTCCTTTCGCCGCCTCATATCATCTTCCCCGTTGCCGGCAGCCACGCCAACTGCAGTACCATCATCGACTGAGCAGATGAACCTGAGGACTACACAGTTCTGGAAGAGAGGTCGCAATCTTTCGTGTTTGCTTACGTTATACATCGGTTATTATTACATGCTACTTTATCGTTCAATCTTGAGTTTTGAATTGCCCATGGGTCTCATATCGAGCCAGCAACGAATAGTATCTGTCTACTATCTAGTTCATCTGGGGTCTTCTATGTGGTTCATGTTGGGTGGGCAACAAACAATAGATGATCCATTGTCTATCTTTTTTAACTGAAGCTATAATCTACCTGCTATCATTAGTTTTGGATCCATCCACTCGTTTGCTACCATCAGTCTTGATTTTTGCATGCACCCCTTAGGCCTTACAAAATCTAACTATTTTTTTTATTATGCATGTCAGATATTGTACACAATCGTACTGAACATGTAAAGAAAAAGAGAAGACCGTTGCGTGCGAATATAATGTCATGCAGACGCTGCTCCATGGTGGGCGAAGTGCCCCCCCCCCTCCTGCATTTCCAGATTGTATTCCAGAGGAAGATAACTGTTCAGATGGAGATTCAGAAGGAGTCGACCACGCCTGTTTACCACCTGAGGTGTTTGCTCTAACCTGGCATGCTGATGTTGGTCATATCATGCATATGGCGCCTTGAATTGCTTACATTATACATCTTATATGTCATCAGCTTAGTTTAGATTTGCTTTGTGTGAATGCCACCTGTTTGGTTTCTATATCATACTCCCACCATTCCTAAATATTTGTCTTTTTAGAGATTTCAACAAGTGACTACATACAGAACAAAACGAGTGAATCTACACTCTAAAATATGTCTATATACATCCGTATGTGGTAGTCCATTTGAAATCTCTAAAAAGACAAATATTTAGGAACGGAGGGAGTATATGGGAATTATGCAATGCCATCTTCTTTAGCCAGGCATCATATACGTGAATCATGCAATGCCATCCTGTTTAGCCAGTCATCATATATGTGAATTGTATTGTGCCATATTTTTTTCCATAATGTATTCCATTTGTCAACAATGTTTATACATTCATCTACTCTTCCTGTGCATCAGCCATTTGAGTCGGTCATGGGAAAATCTGGAGTGAAAACAAGGTCTTCTGAGCAGTCAGTGCTACCTGTCGATGCAGATTTCTTGCTGGTTACAGATAGCTCCTCAGAGGAGGATTCAGAGAGAGATGACCAGTCGTATTCCCCCCCCCCCCGAGGTGCATGCTCTAACTTGGCTGGGTTATATTGCTCATATCATGCATATGGTGTCTTGCATCGCCATGCCATCTGCTTAGATTAGACATGCTTTGTGTGAATGCCTCCTGTTTGCTTTCTATATCAGATATGTGAATTATGCAATGCCATGTTTTTCAGCCAGTTATCATATATGTGAATTATGCACCGCCATGGAGCTAGGCATCATATATGTGAATTATCTCATGCCATCTTTTTTTCATTACGTATTCCATTTGTCGACAATCTGTGTATATTGAACTACTCTTCATGTGTGTCAGCCATTTGAGCCGGTTATGGAAAAATCTGGAGTGAAAACAAGGTCTTCAGAGCAGGTAATGGTACCTGTTGAAGCATATATCTCGATGGTTACAGGGAGCTCCTCAGAGGAGGATTCAGAGACAGATGACCAGTCCTATATCCCACCTGAGGTGTATGCTCTAAGTTGCAATGTTTATATTTCACATATGATGCATATGGTGTCTTGCATTGCTTAGTTTAGACATCATATGCACAATATTGAATTCTATCTGCTTAGTTTAGAGATCATACATGCGAGTGCCAGCTGCTTAGTATATGAATCAATTATATCATGCCATCCTGTATACTTAGACAACATGTATGTGAATTATTTCATCCCAACCTATTTTAGAAAGACATCATATAGTTTTGTCATGTCATCCTGTTTAGGTACTCATCATATGTTGAATTATGCCATTATATCCTGTTAAGTTATCCATCATATATCTGAAACTGTGTCATGCTATCCTGTTTAGTTAGGCATCATATATGTGAAATTGTGTCATGTTGTCCTGTTTGGTTAGACAACATATATGTGAATTACCACATCTGTCTATCATACAATGTTTGTACGTTCAATTTCTTCTCTTGTTTATCAGCCATTTGAATTGGAGGGTGTGATGGCAGTATCTAAGGGAGCAAAAACCCGTTCTTCACAAAAGACAGTGCTACCTGTCGTTGTAGATAGAACCATGGTTGTACTGGCCCACAAACTAGCCCCACCACACATAATCGAGACTCTTCCAGATTGCACACTTACACCATTGGGCAGAGAACCAACTACAACCCATCTAACCGCAACCCCAGCGGATAGTAACCCACTTATAGTTGACAAAGCACCATGTCCACCACAGAGTACCCCCACACGAGCAGTTTGTAAAGCTACTGCAGTGCCCAAAGCACGAAGACCACCACAGCTAACCCAAACTCCACGTTTAAAGCAGAAGAGCAACTGTTCTCAGGTCAGATTCCGTAGCTATGGTCCATACTCCTTTGCTGTTGCATCACTGTATTTACTCATACAAACTACTTTCGAATTTGAAGGATCCAATTGAAACTCCAATGGCGCAACAGGTATGTTTTAAACCTATTTCTTTAACTGGATTGTTGTTCTAACTTCTTGCTCTATGTTTATTTCAGTTTAAGTTGTATAAGCAGTTATGTTCTCATGTGATGCACATTACAAGTGCTGCCAATGCTGTGTAGTTTCTCACACTTATATTCTGTCTATGCTGTTGTGTCTTAAAAATATATGAGTTGAACTGTGTCTCTATCTTAATTAGGGAACATAAACTAGAATGATATGGACAATACAGTGACCATAGTACATAGATATATGTTTGTTTCATGCTGTTTTCCTGTCCACCTTACTACTGAACTGGTTTACCAAAATGAGTTTCGTATACTACAAGCTAAACCTGTGATGTGTCTGCTTGTTTCTCTTGTAGTATGCAAACAGAATATTGGAGAAGAGCACCCCACTATGCAATGGTAGAGAAAGTAATGCAGATAAGGTTCAAGATAGTGAGACAACCCTGTTGGTCTCCAAGAAAGGTGATAAAAACGATCTTGTAGACAGTGAGAAAACCCCACAGACTTGCGTTGATGTAGTGTTCGAGTTACTGGCCAGTACCGCTGGCACAAGCTCTTCGAACTCGCTGCCTGAATCACTTCGGCTTCTTCAGTCTCAACTACAAGCTGAAAGGCATCAGTCAGCTGTGCTGCGGCAAGAAGCCGAAGGACTGAGGAAGTCCTTGCAGAATTCAGATGCGTACTTTCTTGTGCAACAGCAAGCGCTGGAGGATTTAAGCGCCAAACAAGAGAAAGTTAATAAGCTTGCTAAGCATCTTTCCAGCATTATGGGTACCCAGGATATTGTTTCTTGAACTCTTCTGAAGTGGTTTCAGTTCTGGACTTGTTTTGCTGCGGCGTTTATATGCTGCTTTGTTCCCTATATTTGCACTGGTGGCGAACTTTGATGCCCAGTGGATGTAATATGTGTAATAGCCGTGATAGCCTAGCATAAGTTGCTTGCTTATTTATTTCCTTGTTGTCTTGTTTATTTGTTTGCTTGTAGTCAGTGCAGTTCTTTTTCCGCGGTTTGCTAGTGGCTGCAATAACCTATTTTTTAAAACTAGGCCACAATAACCATGGGCTAATATTTACTGTAGTGACACTGGGCCTCCTACGGGCCGTAGAAACAGTGGGCCTTCTACGGGCCGTAGAAACAGTGGGCCTTCTACGGGCCGTAGAAACAATGGGCCTTCTACGGGCCGTAGAAACAATGGGCCTTCTACGGGCCGTATCATCAATGGGCCTTCTACGGGCCGTAGAAACAATGGGCCTTCTACGGGTCGTATCATCAATGGGCCTTATACGGGCCGTATGATCAATTGGCCAAACATGGGCCAATAACAGGCCGCATTATGGCCGCAAACGGGCTAGAGTTGGAATCGTCCATTCATGGGCCGACCATAACGGGCCATCGTTAATAGGCCGTATTTGATGATGCTATGAAAACGGCCCAACGTATTAATGGACCACAAACGGGCCGACTGTAACCACGGGCTGAATTTGGCCCACAAGCAGAAAATGACAGTAACGGGCCGTAAGTAAACGGATGCTGGAAATGAGCCCAAGAATAAATGGGCTCTGAGAAGGCCGAAAGATAACATGGGCTGGAAACGGCCCAACGGAATAACGGGCCGTTAATGGGTATAAAGTGATACACTGTTCATTATGGGCCAGTTTCACCACGAGCCGTTAATGGGTGTAAAGTGATACAATGTTCATTACGGGCCAGTTTCACCACGGGCCGTTAATAGGCCAAGAGTTACATAGGGCCTCATATGGGCCGAAAGACGTCATGGGCCATACATGGGCCAGAAGTGAAAACGGGCTGGAATCATATTGGATGGCCCAGTTGACGCTACTGGGCCTAATTCGGATAGGGCGTAACGGGCCTTGGGTTAGCGGGTTGTAAATGGGCTATATGCGAACAGGCCGTTAACAGGCTTTCCATGGCCCAGCCCGCCAGCTTTTGACCAAGTCAAACGGGCCGGCCTTTTCACAGGAATGGGCCTCTGTTGGGCTGTGCCACGTGTCAACGTATCATAGGCGCCTTCTGTCCAATGAGTGGATGACATCTGTCCCAACGATGAGCCGACACGTGTTTCCTCCAGCCAATGATGATTTTACACGTGGAAAATCCCCATTGGTCGGGGCTGTTAACGGGTTATCGGATCCAAAACCCGACCCGATAGCTTAACGGTGTTCCGTTACGGTGGATGCCACGTGTCGGTCACCCTTGACGAAAGCACTTCTGTGACGCGTGATTTATCGTCATGGAAGTGCACACTTCCGTGATGATAATTTTGGTAATGTCATGGAACACTTCTACGAAAGCACAGGTATGACTATCTTGATTCTGTCATAAAATCGTCATGGATGTACATGCATGACAAAAAACGCGACCTACTATGACAAACACGTATCATCACGGAAGTGTATTTTTTTGTAGTGTTTACGGAATACATGCCTAAATTATATCGATGAACTGGAGCTAGTGTCGTATCGCCCTAGGTTATAACTGTCACATGATGAATATCATCCAACAAGTCACTGATCCAATGCCTACGAATTTATTTATATTGATCTTGCTACGTTACTATTGCTATCATCACTGTTACACTTGCTACAAATTACTTCTATCACTGTTACTGTTACCGTTGCTGCTGTCACTACTATCAAAACTATCAAACTACTTTGCTACTGATCACTTTGATGCAGATAATTAATCTCCAGGTGTGGTTGAATTGACAACTCAGCTGCTAATACCTTCAAATATTCTTTGGCTCCCTTATGTCGAATATATAAATTTGGGTTGAATACTCTACCCTCGAAAACTATTGCGATCCCCTATACTTGTGGGTTATCACACTGCTCCAACGGAGACGTACTTCCTCTCTAAGGGATGGAACTTCGGAAACGTATCCTCGTCTTCACCAGCTCCACTTGTGGTTACTTCCTACCTTTACTTTGTGCAAGCTTTACTTGTGTTCTATCTTGTGCTTGCTTGTTGTTGTTGTTGTTATTAGCATCATATAGGTTGCTCACCTAGTTGCACATCTAGATGATAATCCCCAAGTGCAGGGAATCATCGTAGCAATTTCCAAAGGTGGAAGTGATAAGTATGGAGTGTCGAACCCACAAGGAGCTAAAGGTAAGATCAATATTCTCTCAAGTCCTATCTGCCACTGATACGACTCTATGTGCACCGAACGTTTGCTTCCAACTAGAAACGAGATATAACACTACGTTGTGGGTATGAAGAGGATAACTTTGTATGATATCGGAGAGCTAAAATATAAAAGTAGGTGATGTTATCATAAAGTTAGAATATATTACTAAGTATTATAAATAGCGAGTGTGGAATAATGATGGATCGGTGTGCGGAATTGTCCTAGGAAATTGTTAACAAGACCGGTAGTCGTCATTGCAATTTCATATGAGGGAGAGGCATAAGCTAACATACTTTCTCTACTTGGATCATATGCACTTATGATTGGAACTCTAGCAAGCATCCGCAACTACTAAAGATCATTAAGGTAAAACCCAACCATAGCATTAAAGCATCAAGTCCTCTTTATTCCCATACGCAACAACCCCCTTACTCGGGTTTGTGTTTCAGTCACTCACCAATCCACTATAAGCGAATCATGAACACATTGCAACACCCTACAGCGGGAATCCATCATGCTTGCGCGACACGGAGGGCACCATAGGACAGCACCAAAATAAAACATATAACTCGTACCAATCTAGATCATCAATGAACCCAAAGACAAAGGATATCTACTCAAAACATCATAGGATGGCAACACATCATTGGATCATAATATGTGGCATAAAGCACCATGTTCAAGTAGGGATTACAGCGGGGTGCGGGAGAGTGGACCGCGTAAAAGAGATGAGGATGGTGGTGATGTTGATGAAGACGATCACCGCGGTGATGATTCCCCTCTCGATGGCACTCCGGTGCCACCAAGAGAGAGGAGGAGAGGTTCTCCCCCTTGTGCTTCCTCCTCCATGGCCTCCCCCTGGATGGGGAAAGATTCTCCCTCTGGTCCTTGGCCTTCATGGCGATGATGGCCTCTCCGGGATACTCCTCCATGGCCACCGGTGATGATGGCCCCCTCCGGCAGGGTGCCGGAGAAGGCCTAGATTGATTTCTCGTGGCTACAGAGGCTTGCGGTGGCGGAACTTCCGATCTAGGTTTCTTTCTGGAAGTTTGGGTATATATGAGAGGTGTTGGCATCGAGAACAAGTCAGGGGGGGGTCTCCGGGCTGTCCACGAGGCAGGGTGCGCGCCCAGGGGGGTGGGCACGCCCCCCACCCTCGTGGGCAGCCCGGGACTCTTCTGGCCCAACTCTTTGACTCCTTGGCCTTCTTCTGGTCCAAAAATAAGCTCCGTCAAGTTTCAGGTCAATTGGACTCCGTTTGGTTTTCCTTTTCTGCGATACTCTAAAACAAGGGGAAAAAAGAAACTAGCACTGGGCTCTAGGTTAATAGGTTAGTCCCAAAAACCGTCTAAAATAGCATATAAATGCATATACAACATCTAAGATGGATAATATAATAGCATGAATACTTCATAAATTATAGATACGTTGGAGACGTATCAGCATCCCCAAGCTTAATTCCTGCTCGTCCTCGAGTAGGTAAATGATAAAAGAAATAATTTATGAAGTGTGAATGCTAGCAGGTGCACAAGTTTGATCAATGATAATTTCAATCACCTTTTCTAGCATCATTATATGTCATAACAGTAGCCCATCTCTCATAAAACTTTTCATGATCAAGTAACACGCTATTCACATGTTAAAGTATAGATCATAAACTTTCTTGTAACCAACAAATTGTGCTCTTAGTCATCAAACAATTGCAATTCATCTTATTTTCAGGAAGGGTCTATGTCAGAGCTTTGATTCAGCAAACTCCACATACTCAACTATCATTTAATCTTTCACAATTGCTAACACTCATGTGATATTTATGGGTTCAAAGTTTTAATCGGACACACAGAAAGATAGGGGCTTATAGTTTCGCCTCCCAACCTTTTACCTCAAGGGTAATGTCAACAATAACAACTCATGATAACTTACATCCAATTGGATATATATATATATATATATCAAGATCTTTCCAACATAATGTGCTTGCCATAGGATAAAATGTAAAAAGGAAAGGTGAAGATCACCATGACTATTGCATAAGGTAGAAGATAAAAGTAAAAGATAGGCCCTTCGCAGAGGGAAGCAAAGGTTGCCATGCGCTTTTATGGTTGGATGCACAAAATCTTAATGCAAAAGAACGTCACTTTATATTGCCCCTTGTGATAAAGACCTTTATTATGCAGTCTGTCGCTTTTATTACTTCCCTATCACAAGTTTGTATAAAGCTTATTTTCTTCGCACTAATAGATCATACATATTTAGAGAGCAATTTTTATTGCATGCACCGATGACAACTTACTCGAAGGATCTTACTCAATCCATAGGTAGGTATGGTGGACTCTCATGGCAAAACTCGTTTTAAGGGATATTTGGAAGCACAAGTAGTATCTCTACTTGGTGCAAAGAATTTGGCTAGCATGAGAGGGAAAGGCAAGCTCAGCATGTTGGATGATCCATGACAATATACTTTATTTCGGATATAAGAAAACATAACCCATTAAGTTGTCTTGCTTGTCCAACATCAACCTTTTATCATGTCATATTTTAATGAGTGCTCACAATTACAAAAGATGTCCAAGATAGTATATTTATATGTGAAATCCCTCTTCCTTCAATATTCTTTCATGAATTGTTCAAGTGACCAATTCTACGTTTGCTAACTTTCAATAAGTTTAATACCTATACTTATTATGTGTGAAGTCATTACTCCCCATGTTATAAGCATATGAAACATATATAAATTCAGATTTATGACATTCAATTCATTCAACCATTTACTCATAGGATATACGTGAAGCACGTGAGTTATTAACAAACTACTCCAAAAAGATACGAGTGAAGAACACCGAGTAGTAAAATAATTAACTAGCCATGGGAGGATTCTTTTTAATTTAATAATTCAGATCCAATGATTTTATTCAAACAGCAAGTAAAAATGAAAATACGCTCCAAGCAAAACACATATCATGTGATGAATAAAAATATAGCTCCGAGTAAGGTATACCGATAGTTTTGAAGACGAAAGAGGGGATGCCTTCCGGGGCATCCCCAAGCTTAGGCGCTTGAGTCTTCCTTCAATATTACCTTGGGGTGCCTTGGGCATCCCCAAGCTTAGGGTCTTTCTACTCCTTATTCTCCTCATATCGATATCTCACCCAAAGCTTGAAAACTTCAATCACACAAAACTTAACGGAACTTTGTGAGATAGGTTAGTATGATAAAGAGCAAACCATTCACTTTGGTACTGTCAAAGACAAGGTTCATAATTGTTATCACACAATTCCTACTGTAACATATCATTTCTACAATTTATATTGAGAAATATAGGCCATAGAAACTAGAAAACAAGCAAACTATGCGATGAAAACAGAATCTGTCAGAAACAGAACAGTCTGTAATGATCTGAACATAAACCATACTTCTGCTACTCCAAAAATTATGAGATAAATTGGTGGAAGTGAGGAATTTGTCTATTAATCTTCTGCAAAAATAATCAACTCAAAAGCACTCTTCTGTAAAAATGATAGCTAATCTCGTGAGCGCAAAGTTTCTGTTTTTTACAGCAAGATCACATTAACTTTCACCCAAGTCTTCCCAAAGGTCTTACTTGGCACTTTATTGAAACAAAAGCTATAAAACATGATTACTACACTAGCTTAATCATGTAGACACACAAAAACAGTAAAGGTAAATATTGGGTTGCCTCCCAACAAGCGCTTTTCTTTAATGCCTTTTAGCTAGGCATGATGATTTCAATGATGCTCACATAAAAGATAGGAACTGAAACATAAAGAGAGCATCATGAAGAATATGACTAGCATATTTAAATCTAACCCACTTCCTATGCCTAGGGATTTTGTGAGCACACAATTTATAGGAATAATAATCAACTAGCATAGGAAGGCAAAACAAGTATAACTTCAAAACTTTAAGCACATAGAGAGGAAACTTGGTATTATTGCAACTCCTACAAGCATATATTCCTCCCTCATAATAATTTTCAGTAGCATCATAAATGAATTCAACAATATAACCATCACATAAGGCATTCTTTTCATGATCTATAAGCATAGAAATTTTTCTACTCTCCACATAAGCAAAATTCTTCTCATTCGGAATAGTGGGAACACTAATTCCTAAAGTTGACACTCTTCCAAACCCACTTTAGATGATAGAATTAATCATACTCCAAAAGATATAAGTGAAGTTCATGGAGCATTCTACAATTAATAAATACTAACCAATATCCAAGCTCAAAATATATAAGTGAAGCACATGAAGCATTCTATAAAACCATACTCAAAGGATTTAAGTGAAGCACAAAGAGCAATTCTATAAGATCATACTTAAAAGATATAAGTGAAGCACATGAAGTGTTATATAAAAAATGAAGGGCTATCTCATGCTAGCATGGTTCTTAAAGGAAAAACAAAAACACAAAGGACGCAAATCATGTGAACAAAACAAAAACCGAAGTATACCGATAATTGTTGAAGAAGAAAGATGGGATGCCAACCGGGGCATCCCCAAGCTTAGATGCTTGAGTATCCTCTTAAATATTTACTTGGGGTGCCTTGGGCATCCCCAAGCTTAAACTCTTGCCTCTCTTTATTCTTCTTATATGGATAGCTTCTCGATCTTCGAACACTTCATCCACACAGAACTTTAACAAAAACTTTGTGAGATTCGTTAGTATAACAAAGCAAATCACTACTATAAGTACTGTTGCAAACCAATTCATATTTTGTTTTTTCATTATAGCTACTGTAATATAACTTTTCCATGGCTTAATCCACTGATAGAAACCGTCAGTTTCATCAAAACAAGCAAGCAATGCATCAAAAACAGAATCTGTCTTAAACAGGACAGTCTGTAGTAATCTGGAAGTTTAGTAAACTTCTGTAACTCCTAAAATTATGAAATAAATTTGAACAATTTGAACAATTTGTACAGAAGTAATGTGCAAAAAGTTTCAGACCCATTTGACCTTCCAGTAAAAAATATAAATTCATGCACTACAGCCAAAGTTTCTGTTTTTGTTCTGCGCATAGTAAACAAGCAATCTAATCATCCTAAAACCAAAGCTTGGCACATTATTTTTATAATACAATGGATATATACAAGGGGATAATTATTTACAGAGAAACTTCCATGAAAAATTCTACATTGTTTCCGTGAGCATGAACACAAGTGCTCAAGGTCGACCCTCACTTCTTCAATGCATAACTTTCCAATCACTTGTCTTTTTGAAAAACTTTTTAGGCATGAAAGGCAAGTAAATTTTTTTGTATTTTCATTCTTTTATTTTTTTTGTTTGTTTCACCCACAACTAAACAGGAACAAAAAGGAAAAACAAAATCTACTTAGTGAAGAAAGCAAACAAGCACACACGAGAATATCAACCCCACGCTATTGCTCCCCGGCAATGGCGCCACTAGACAACCTATTTTGTTGCTAACCCTAATTTGTTAAGAAAAGCAAAAAATTGGTAGTTCCTATTCACCCCCCTCTAGTCAATCATATCAATCCTTTTAATTGGTATCTGATCCTCGTCTCTTTATTAAGGGTTTCACCACCCGAAGAGTATGGTTGACCCCGGGGAGGAAGTGCTCGAGGCCGTGGAGTTGACTCCGATCACTCGAGATGACTTAAATGAAGCTATGGCTTCACTTAAGACGTCCATGATGACCGAAGTCAAGTCCATGTTTAAAGAATTACTTGAGGGGATGAAATCCACTCCTGATCCCTTGCTTGTGGTTAATCCCACGGCATCGGAATCGGAGGCCAATTGCGCCAAGGAAGCGGCTAAAGGTACTCATGTTCCTTCCCTTCATGACAAGAATGGGACGGGAACCTTTGCCTCGGTTGCCCCTCCCCTGGTCTATGGAGGACCGGTCCCTACACCTCGCATTAATAATCATGGTCCTCCTCCTAAGCTTGTTAAGGGTGATTTTGCTAATTGGGTCTTCTGCATTAAGTCTCATTTAAATCATTGCTCGACTAACCTTTGGAGAATCATTGAGCAAGGCTTTTACCCGCATGATCCAAACAACTTCACCCCAAGAGAAGAAGCGGACAACCAATACAATCACTCTTCTTTGTTCATCCTTCAAGATGTGGTCCCTCCCGAAGATCTCTCGCATCTTCGACCCTTCACTCATGCAAAGGATTGTTGGGAGAACATTGTGTCCATGTACAAGGGAAGCTCAAGCATTCAATAGTCAAACTTTGAAGTGGTCCTTGATGAGGCCGATGAATTTGTGATGCTTGAAGATGAGGATCCACGTGATCTCTACCAGAGGGTGACAACTCTTGCAGTTGCTCTCCAAGACCATGAAACCAAGGATATGGATGACACTTGGATCAAGCGCAAGTTCCTCAAGGCCATCATGCCATTCAACAAGGCCATGTCTTCCATGATTCATCAAAGACCGGACTTTCACACTTTAACCTCAAGTGAAGTGTTGGATGAGTTTATTGCCATGAACATCATAAACAAGACCGCCGACAATGCTCTTGCTCGTGCCCAGTCAAAGAAAAGCACTCCAACCCTTTCCTTGAAGGCCAAGGCCATTACGGAAGAAAAAGAAGAGGAGTGTGGCCCCGAGGACACCAAATATGCTTACCATGAGCACATGGCTCTTGCGTCAAGGCAATTTTGGAGCAACAAGAGGAACTCAAGGCCCGACTTCTCCAAGAACAACTCAAGTGGGTCAAAGAACAAACAACGTGTAAGAACTTGCTACAATTGTGGCAATTTGAGTCACTTTGTGGTGGATTGCCCCTACGAGAAGAGGGAAGACAATGGTGGCAAACTCATTCGCAAAGATAAAGCCAAGTCCTTCCCTAGCAAGAACAACTTCACCAATAAGACTCCTCCAAAGGGATTGGTGGCACATGAAGAGTACCCCTCCGATGATGATGAGGAAGATACAGGTGGAGAGGGAATGGCAACTGCAACCATTGCCATTGCTACACTTCACCCTCCAAGGTGTCTCTCTTCGGCGCCCCCAACGAAAACATCATTGCCAAATGCCTCATAGCCAAAGGTATCGACAAGGTAACTCCTAACATCAAAACCACCATCATTACTACCCCTTCATTGTTAGATTTTATTGATGATAGTGAGGTGGAGAAAGTTGATGAGAATGAGTTCACCAAGTTTGTGAGCAAACTCAAGGGTGAATCCAAGAAGCACTTTGTTGCTCTCTTGTAACAACTTGGTGAGGCCAATGATATCATTGAGTCGCATGAGGATACTATCTCCAAGTTGGAGGGGCATAGTCGTGACTATGCCGATGAAATTGCAGATCTTTCCATTGCTCTCGAGGAAGAGTGAGATCTTCGTTTGACTCTTGAGGAGTCACACAATGTTGATCATGCTAAATTACAAAAAGATCTTGATCATGCTATTGTTCTTACTCGTATGCTTAAAACTGAGAAAGTTGCACTTGGGGTTGGCCATGATAGACTCAAGGAAGAATTTTTTACACTTGACAAGGCTCACAAGGTCTTGAAGGGTGTTCATGCCTCTCTCAAAGATTCTCATGATCAACTCCAAGTGAAACTAACCAAGGAGATTTCCACTTGCCCTCCTTTCATTTTAATTGATAATGCCCATGCTACTAACCCTTGTTGCGAGCATGTGCACCTTGTGGAGGAAAATGCTAAGTTGAGAGAACAACTTGAGAAGGGCCTTGTGACTTGCATACAAGGGGAGAAGAACCTCAATAAACTTTCGAGCAATCAAAAGGAAGTTGTAGGAAAGGAAGGACTTGAGTTTGCACCCAAGTCAAAGAAGAAGAGGAAGAAGAAGAAGAAGACCAAGCAACCTCTCCCTCTAAAGGAAACCTTTGTCAAAGCGGGTGAGGGTACTCATGAGAATATGAAGAACAAGGAAGTGGGTGGTAATGCCAAGAATGGCAAAACTGCACCCAACAACAAAGCCGGCGACTTTAACCCTTCTATGTCGTGCTAGTGATGGGCATGTTTATGCCAAATTCGTTGGTTCTTACTATGAGTACATTGAATGATCTATTTGGGTTCCTAAGACCCTTGTTACTAGCCTCAAAGGACCCATTCAAGAATGGGTACCTAAATCCAAGCATTGATCTCTTGTAGGAATTTGCTTCCGGTGGAGTGTCATGGTTGCTTGATAGTAGTGCAACAAATCATATGACCAGGAGCAAGGACTTGGTGGTGGATGTGCATCCAATTCCATCTATGCCCACCCATGTCCAATTTGGTGATGCCTCAACTTCTAAGGTATTGGGACTTGGCAAGGTGGTCATCTCTCAAGATTTGACTATTGAGAAGGTCATGCTTGTTGAGTCCCTTGCATACAATTTACTTTCTATTCGTCAACTTGCACTTATGGGCTTTGCAACATTTTTTGATCTTGATACCGTGGCCCTTTTGTGGAGTAAGACTCTTAAAGTAGCCTTTGTTGGGCATGTCGAGAACGGTCTCTATGTGGTGAACTTTTTGGAGCGACCCACTAAGACCGCGACTTGCCTAATGGCTAAAGTTGATGTGGGCTGGCTTTGGCATCGCCGACTAGCCCACGTCAATATGAGATCTTTGCAAAGCCTCCTCAAAGGGGACCACGTGCGTGGACTAACAGATGTGAGTTTTGCCAAAGACCGTGCTTGTAGTGCTTGTAGTGCTTGTATCGAAGGAAAGCTTCATGAAACGACTCATCGACCATCGACTATCATCTACTCAAAGAGGCCCTTGGAGCTCCTACACATGGATCTCTTTGGTCCTCCATCCTTTGATAGTCTTGGTGGAAGAAAGTATTTCTTGGTGATTGTGGATGACTAATCAAGATACACATGGGTATACTTCTTTAAGAGGAAGAGTGCGACTCAACAAACCGTCATCAACCTTGCAAATGAAGCTCAACGTCAACATGAAGCAAAGATCTTGATGATTAGAAGTGACAACAGCACCGAGTTTAAGAACTACACCTTGGATGAGTTTCTTAGTGACGAGGGGATCAAGCACCAATATGCCGCACCCTATACCCCTCAACAAAATGGAGTGGCAAAGAGGAAGAACCGGACGTTGATGGATGCTGCAAGGACCATGATGGCGGAATTCAAATCTCCGTACAACTTTTGGGCCGAAGCCATCAACATCGCTTGTCATGCTTCCAATAGGCTCTACCTTTGCAAAGGCTTGAACAAGACTCCACATGAGATACTTACCGGCAACAAGCCCAACCTCAAGTACTTCTGGGTGTTTGGTTGTAAGTGTTTCATTCTAAAGAAAGATGTTCGTTTGTCTAAATTCGAACCTAGAGCTCAAGAGGGCATATTTGTTGGTTATGCTACAAACTCTCATGCTTACTGTGTTCTCAACAAGTCCACCGGACTCATTAAGGAGACGTGTAACATGGAGTTTGATGAAAATAACGGCTCCCAAGTGGAGCAAAGTGGTCTTTGTGATGTAGGTGATGAAATTCCTCCCCAAGCCATAAGAAGAATGGGGATTGGTCAAATACTCCCCATTTAGGAACCCCTTGTGGCCGAAGGAGAAGGACAATGCTCTACTCAAGTGGAGCCATCACCTACGCTAGACCCACATACTTCCGAAGAAAAAATGAAGGTCCTCGACCCACTGAACAAGATCAAGGGCAAGATCAACTTCATGAAGATGGTGATGCACCAAATGATGCCCAAGATCAAGTTCATGCCTCCGGGCACACTCAAGATCAAGAGCAAAGTCAAGACGGTGCTCAAGATCAAGAGCAAACTCAAGGTCAAGAGCAAGCTCAAGACGGTGCTCAAGATCAAGAGCAATCTCAAGATCAAGAGCAAACTCAAGACGGTGCTTAAGATGTGCAAGATGATCCTCAAATGCCCATTGAGGAACTTTTGGAGCGTCGTGCCGCTAAGGTGGCTTCCAAGATAAAGCATCAACAACATGTCATGGAGAATGTGCCTGGAAGCTTGAGAAAAGGGGTAACTACTCGTAAACAATTATCAAACTTTTGTGAGCATCACGTGTTTATTTCGTGTGTTGAACCCCAAAAGGTACATGAGGCACTTGATGATGAGGATTGGCTCAAAGCTATGCACGATGAACTCAATAACTTCGAGCGCAATCAAGTTTGGGAATAAGTGCCAAGGCCAACGGAGGAACATAATGTCATTGGAACCAAATGGATCTTCAAGAACAATCAAGATGCAAATGGCGTGGTTGTTCGAAACAAGGCAAGATTGGTGGCACAAGGCTACTCCCAAGTCAAGGGCATCAACTACGGTGAAACCTTTGCCCCCGTTGCTCGTATTGAATCTATTTGCATGTTGCTTGCATATGCATCTCATCATGAGTTTAAATTGCAACAAATGGATGTGAAAAGTGCTTTTCTTAATGGTCCTTTGAATGAGTTGGTGTATTTCAAATAACACCGGGATTCGAGGATCCCAAGCTCCCCACTCATGTATACAAACTCAAAAAGGCACTCTATGGCCTTAAACAAGCCCCACGTGCGTGGTATGAGCACCTTACCGAGTTGTTACAAGATCGTGGGTTTGAAATTGGGAAAATCGATCCCAGTCTTTTTACTAAGAGGGTTAAAGGGGACTTGTTCATATGCCAACTATATGTTGATGATATTATTTTTGGTTCTCCTAACAAATCTTTCAATGTTGAGTTTGCCACACTGTCGGATTTCGGGTTCTGGCAAAACCCTTGAGGTTCGAACACTGGGGTGCGCACGAAGATTCCCCCCTACCAAATTACGCCCTCAGCCTCGCCGCGATCTCAAGGCCTAGCTCGACGAACCCGCAACACAAGAAACACGAGATTTATACTGGTTCGGGCCACCGTTGTGGTGTAATACCCTACTCCAGTGTGGTGTGGTGGATTGCCTCCCGGGCTGAGGATGAATAGTACAAGGGGAAGAACAACCTCCTGAGGAGAGGTGTTCTTGTACTTGGTGGTGTGAGGATGATCTGAATCAGTTGCCTCCTACTGTGGTGGCTAGTCCTATTTATAGAGGCCCTGGTCCTCTTCCCAAATATTGAGCAGGAAGGGAGCCAACAATGGCCAATTCAAAAGGGGACAGCTAGTACAAGCTATCCTGACTAAAGGTGGTCTTCGCTTGCCAAAGGCTCTGGTGGTGACGCTGTCTTGGCTCCACGGTGACCTCCGTCCTGCCGTCCTATTGGTCTTGGTCTCGTTGCACCGATATGGAAACCTTTGCCTGATGCCTCGGTACTCCTCGCCTGCGCTTGCCTCCTTAGCACCAAAGAGGAAACGAGGACTCTGTGCGTGCTGGCGCCCGCCTGGTCTTGGTCGTCATGGCTGACGTCGTAGGAACCTCGCGAGGTTCGCCTTGCCTTGATTTCTTCGCCCCTCGCGAGCCAGTCTGGTGAGGCCGCTCCCGAGGAGGTCTTGTGTCGTCCGCCTCGCGAGGCTTGGCCCCTCGCGAGGGTCTTGGGAGTTCGCTGGTGAAGACGGGCCGTACTGGGCCGCGAGTGGAGCCATGCCGCGGGCCGCAAGCAGGCAAGTCTGGGGACCCGCGTTCCCAGAACACCAACAGTAGCCCCCGGGCCCAAGGCATGCTCGGACTTGGCTTCGAGGCGAAGCCAAAGGGCAAGTGCGGAGCGCCGCGGGCCCCAACAGCCTGCGGCCTTGGTCGACGCATGGCAATTGACTGGACCGGGGCGTCTCCGCTTCCCCACGCTGCCTCGGCAACTGCCCTACTTGACGAGTCCCTGCTGCATGCAGAGAAATATCATCATTACCTGTGATCGTGGGGATCGCTGGTTGGCCTTCTCCTCTTATAAATGAGGAGGGGGGTCAGAGCCCCCGTCGCCCATCTCTTCCCATTCCGCTCGCTTCTCCTCCCTTGCTCCATTGCCAGTAGCGACTCCATGGCGCCTGCGAAGAGGTTTTCGGCCGTGGATAAGGGGAAGGCTCGCCAGGAGGGGCCCGGCTCTCCGCCGGCCAAGCGTGGACGCGGTCATCCTCGCAAGCACCCCGCGACCCCCGCCGCGGCCCCCCACGGCCGCGGCGGTGCCCCTTCGCGTGGTGGGAGCTACCTATGTCGAAGCAGCCCCATCGATGAAGGGAGGCGCGCCATGGTCGCACGGCCTCCCCGGCCGTGCTTCCACTCGACGGAGGTGCTGCCGAAGTTTGTGGTGTGGTCGGAGAACCATGTCAGCTCCTGGCTTCAGCTCCTGCGCTTCTTCACCGGCGAACTGCCAGCCACGGGTCCAGGCGGGCTCTGGCTGCAGGCGGACGGCTGTTGCAGCAAGGCTTCGTGGGTCGCGGTCGAGACCTCTGTCGCTGCAATGTGGCTCTGGCTCGCGGCTGGCAAACATTTGCCCGCGCGCGTGGCCTGGGCAGGTAGTGCACCCTCCACTTCAAGTACGACGGCAACGTGACCCTCTACGTGAGGGTGTTCGGAGAAGACGACCGCCGCGCTGGGTGCTGCCCCGAGGACAACGACGGCGACGAAGTGCTTAGCCTTGGCGATGGTCGGGATGAGGGTGAGGACGATCTCGCGCCCAGCTACGGCGGTTCTCCCTCCGACGACATCTCCAGCAGCGGCAGCTACGACCAGCCGCCGCGCTCGCTTCAAAGGTGGCAGCGGGTTGTCTCGCCGCCGTGCCCCAGTGAAGCGCGAGGAAGGGTCCGACTGAGCTCGGGAGAGCGCCATAAGCCCGTGCTCGCGAGCTGCTGTGGGGGCACGCGCCGCTTTTGTTTCATTCCTCTTTTCCTTCCTGCATTGAGAGAGACAAGTGTGGGGCCCCGTGGGGGCGTGCAACAAACTATGATTTCCAAGTTTTTATGCTGTGTTTGTCATTCCCGTGCCGCGTCGCAATATCAATGTTTTATATAGGAACGTAGGAAAAACTTAGCTTGACGCGCTTGAAGTAGTTTTTGCCTCGCGAGGCGCGCGTTTATTAGTACCCGGCGAGGAGGAACTGCAAAAATTTGTTAGGAGATCCAAGCCCTGGTCGCACGCGCCTCTGGCCATGACCCAGCGCCTCGTATCACGGTACCCGAGGGGCACGGATTGAGAGAGGTGCGTCGGCTTGCGGCTCGAACGAGGGTGCCTCGCGAAAAAATAGACAAGACGCTCATGAGGGCACGAGGGCACCTGTCCAGCCCCCTCGCGAGGGACGCGAGAGAGGGTACATGTCAGAAAAAGGACCGAGGGTAGAAACAGAAGCAGAAGTCGATGAAACAAGATCAGCGAGCAACACCAGAAAGCAAATTTCGATTAAAGAGGGGCAAGCCAACTACGGAAAGCAAATGAAAAGCCGCGTCCGGCACCAAGTCTAATCTTCTTGTCTTCTCACCAGCGCGGAGCTAAGTGCTGCCACTAGGACATGGGAGGGAGCCCCGGAGGCCCGAGGGCGGCACTCCTGAGACTCCGGGGCGTGTACAGCCCCACTCATTATTACGTGAGGGTGTCACGAGCAGAGACCTTCACAGGCACGGGGCCTTCTTCACAGTCATTGGGCCTTTCTTCATGGGTAGAACTTCCGGAGGTGCTGGATGTTCCAGGCGTTCTGGATGGGTACCCCGTCCTGCGTCTCCAGGCGCGCGGCGCCAGGCCTGGAGACGTGGGCGACCCTAAACGGGCCCTCCCACATGGGTGGGAGCTTATGCAGCCCTTCCCTGGAGAGCACCGCTATAGGACGAGGTCACCCACCTCGAGCGTCCTGGAGCGGACACTGCGACAGTGGTACCATCGCAGCGCCTGCTGATATCTTGCCGCCCGCAGCGTGGCTTCTCGGCGGTGTTCCTTCCCCAGCACGAGGTCCATCCCCCGCATGGCGTCCTGCCGCGTCTCATCAAACGCCAGGACCCGCGCGGAACGATGCTTGACCTCGTGAGGGAGAACCGCCTCTGCTCCATAGACGAGGAAGAATGGGGTCTGATACGTCTCCAACGTATCTATAATTTTTTATTGTTCCATGCTATATTATATTCTGTTTTGGATGTTTATTGGGGCTTATTATACATTTTTATATTATTTTTGGGACTAACCTATTAACCAGAGGCCCAACCCAAATTGCTGTTTTTTTGCCTATTTCAGTGTTTCGGAGGAAAAGGATATCAAACGGAATCCAAACGGAA
The DNA here is from genome assembly GCF_018294505.1 of Triticum aestivum. NCBI lineage: Eukaryota > Viridiplantae > Streptophyta > Magnoliopsida > Poales > Poaceae > Triticum > Triticum aestivum. The sequence continues at coordinate 314,967,598 of NC_057811.1, forward strand.
TGAAACCATCGGGAACGTGATTTTCGGAACAAACGTGATCCAGAGGACTTGGAGTCTACGTAAAGCAATCAATGAGGAGGGCACGAGGTAGGGGGCGCGCCCACCTCCCCCAAGCGCCCTCCACCCTCGTGGGCCCTTCGTTGCTCCACCGACGTACTTCTTCCTCCTATATATACCCATGTACCCTGGAAACATCATATACGGAGCCAAAACCCTATTTCCACCGCCGCAACCTTCTGTACCCATGAGATCCCATCTTGGGGCCTTTTCCGGCGCTCCACCGGAGGGGGCATCGATCACGTAGGGCTTCTACATCAACACCATAGCCTCTCCGATGATGTGTGAGTAGTTTACCTCAGACCTTCGGGTCCATAGTTATTAGCTAGAAGTCTTCTTCTCTCTCTTTGGATCTCAATACAAAGTTCTCCTCGATTCTCTTGGAGATTTATTTGATGTAACTCTTCTTTTGCGGTGTGTTTGTCATGATCCGATTAATTGTGGGTTTATGATCAAGTTTATCTATGAACAATATTTGAATCTCTTCTGAATTCTTTTATATATGATTGGTTATCTTTGCAAGTCTCTTCGAATTATCAGTTTGGTTTGGCCTACTAGATTGATCTTTCTTGCAATAGGAGAAGTGCTTAGCTTTGGGTTCAATCTTGCGGTGTCCTTTCCCAGTGACAGCAGGGGCAGCAAGGCACGTATTGTATTGTTGCCATCGAGGATAAAAAGATGGGGTTTATATCATATTGCATGAGTTTATCCCTCCACATCATGTCATCTTGCTTAAAGCATTACTTTTTTCATATGAACTTAATACTCTAGATGCATGCTGGATAGCGGTCGATGTGTGGAGTAATAGTAGTAGATGCAGAATCATTTCGGTCTACTTGTCGCGGACGTGATGCCTATATACATGATCGTACCTAGATATTCTCATAACTATGCTCAATTCTATCAATTGCTCGACAGTAATTCGTTTACCCAACGTAATACTTATGCTCTTGAGAGAAGCCACTAGTGAAACCTATGGCCCCCGGGTCTATTTTCCATCATATTAATCTCCCGTCAACAAGCTATTTCTGGCGCCGTTTATTTTGCTTTCTTTACTTTTACTCTTTATCATAAAAATACCAAAAATATTATCTTATCATATCTATCAGATCTCACTCTCGTAAGTGACCGTGAAGGGATTGACAACCCCTTTATCGTGTTGGTTGCGAGGTTCTTATTTGTTTGTGTAGGTGCGTGGGACTCGAGCGTGGTCTCCTACTGGATTGATACCTTGGTTCTCAAAAACCGAGGGAAATACTTACGCTACTTTACTGCATCACCCTTTCCTCTTCAAGGAAAAACCAACGCAGTGCTCAAGAGGTAGCAAGAAGGATTTCTGGCGCCGTTGCCGGGGAGGCCTACACCAAGTCAAGTCAAGATTTAACTCCCGACAACGAGCCATTTCTGGCGCCGTTGCCGGGGAGTCTACGCACAAGTCAAGACATACCAAGTACCCATCACAAACTCTTATCCCTCGCATTACACTATTTGCCATTTGCCTCTCGTTTTCCTCTTCCCCACTTCACCCTTGCCGTTTTATTCGCCCTTCTTCCGTTGTATCTTGTGTTACCATGTGCCTTCTTTTTGCTTGCATCTTTGCTTGCTAAGATTTATGGATCCTCATCCGCTTGCTAATCTTTTTAAGAGATCCAATTATGATGAACCAATTGCTAGTGAGTTTTATGCACTAGATTATCTTTATAAGATTTTGCTTGAAATCCGTGAATCTGAAAATTGTGATGAAGTGCTTTATGAAGTGATTCACGATAGATCTTTGAATAAAAAGCATGATTGCAATGATGTTACTCTAAATTCGCTTGATTATGTCTACTACTTGTTGCAATGATCATGATTGGGGTGATTCTTCTTATGATCTTGAAAATTTATTTAAGCCCCATGATGAATATGGGATTGATAATAATTTTTGCAATAATATTGAAAGTGGGTTTGGAAGAGTGTCAACTTTAGATCCCACTACTTTGGAGTATGATCAATCTTATGAAATTTTTGATAAAAGTGGGTTTGGAGAGGTCATGACTTTAGCTAATGTTAATCCCACTATTTTGGAAGAGTGTCAACTTTGCATACATGTGGATCGTGTTAAGCATATGTTTTGTGATAGCTATATTGTTGAATTTGCTTATGATCCTACATGTAATTATTATGAGAGAGGAAAATATGGTTGTAGAAATTTTCATGTTACTAAATTACCTCTCATTATGTTGAGATTGCTATTGTTTCTTTCTGCTTCCTTGCATATGCTAGTTTTTTCTTGCCTTGATAATTTGTTTGCCTATAAGATGCCTATGCATAGGAAGTATGTTAGACTTAGATGTGTTTGTCACGTGTTTTATGATGCTTTCTTTGTGCCTCAATTCTTGTCTTCCTTGTGAGCATCATTGAAATCTCAATGCCTAGCTAAAAAGGCTTTAAAGAAAAGCGCTTGTTGGGAGGCAACCCAATTTTATTTTAGTTTTTTTTTGCTTTTTGCTTCTGTTTAGGAATAAATATTTGATCTAGCCTCTGGTTAGATTTGTTTTTATGTTTTAATTAGTGTTTGTGCCAAGTTAAACCTATAGGAACTTCTTGGATGATAGTTTTGATCTTGCTGAAAATTCCAAAAACTTTCTATTGACGAAAACAATTGTTAAAAATCACCAGAACGTGATAAAATACTGATTCCAATTGCAATAGATCAATAAACAAATTATCTAGGTCGTCCTATTTTGGTAGATGTTTCTGAGTTCCGGAAGTTTGCGTTAGTTACAGATTACTACAGACTGTTATATTTTTGACAGATTCTGTTTTTCGTGTGTTGTTTGTTTATTTTGATGAATCTATGGCTAGTAAAATAGTTTATAAACCATAGAGAAGTTGTAATACAGTAAGTTTAACACCAATATAAATAAATAATGAGTTCAATACAGTACCTTGAAGTGGTGTTTTGTTTTCTTTCGCTAACGGAGCTCACGAGATTTTCTGTTGAGTTTTGTGTTGTGAAGTTTTCAAGTTTTGGGTAAAGATTTGATGGATTATGGAACAAGGAGTGGCAAGAGCCTAAGCTTGGGGATGCCCATGGCACCCCAAGGTAATCTAAGGACACCAAAAAGCCAAAGCTTGGGGATGCCCCGGAAGGCATCCCCTCTTTCGTCTTCGTCCATCGGTAACTTTACTTGGAGCTATATTTTTATTCACAACGTGATATGTGTTTTGCTTGGAGCGTCTTGCATGATTTGAGTCTTTTATTTTTAGTTTACCACAATCATCCTTGCTGTACACACCTTTTGAGAGAGACACACATGATTCGGAATTTATTAGAATACTCTATGTGCTTCACTTATATCTTTTGAGTTATATAGTTTTTGTTCTAGTGCTTCACTTATATCTTTTAGAGCACGGTGGTGGATTTGTTTAATAGAAACTATTGTTCTCTGATGCTTCACTTATATTATTTTTAGAGTCCTACAAAACAGCATGGTAATTTGCTTTAATTGTGAAATTAGTTCTAATATGCTAGGTATTCAAGATTAGTAAAAGCTTTCTTATGAGTGTGTTGAATACTAAGAGAAGTTTGATGCTTGATGATTGTTTTGAGATATGGAGGTAGTGATATTAAAGTTCTGCTAGTTGAGTAGTTGTGAATTTGAGAAATACTTGTGTTGAAGTTTGCAAATGCCGTAGCATGCACGTATGGTAAACGTTGTGTAACAAATTTGAAACATGAGGTGTTCTTTGATTGTTCTCCTTATGAGTGGCGGTCGGGGACGAGCGATGGTCTTTTCCTACCAATCTATCCCCCTAGGAGCATGCGCATAGTGCTTGGTTTTTGATGACTTGTAGATTTTTGCAATAAGTATGTGAGTTCTTTATGACTAATGTTGAGTCCATGGATTATACGCACTCTTACCCTTCCATCATTGCTAGCCTCTTCGGTACCGTGCATTGCCCTTTCTCACCTTGAGAATTGGTGCAAACTTCGCCGGTGCATCCAAACCCCGTGATATGATACGCTCTATCATGCATAAGCCTCCTTATATCTTCCTCAAAACAGCCACCATACCTACCTATTATGGCATTTCCATAGCCATTCCGAGATATATTGCCATGCAACTTTCCACTGTTCCGTTTATCATGACACGTTCATCATTGTCATATTGCCTTGCATGATCATGTAGTTGACGTCGTATTTGTGGCAAAGCCACCATGCATATTATTTCATACATGTCACTCTTGATTATTGCCCTTCCCGGTACACCGCCGGAGGCATTCATATAGAGTCATACTTTGTTCTAGTATCGAGTTGTAATCATTGAGTTGTAAATAAATAGAAGTGTGATGATCATCATTCATAGAGCATTCTCCCAAAAAATGAGGAAGGCCAAAAAAATAAAAAATAAAATAAAAGGGGCAATGCTACTATCTTTTTCCATACTTGTGCTTCAAAGTAGCACCATGATCCTTATGATAGATAGTCTCTTGTTTTGTCACTTTCATATACTAGTGGGAATTTTTCGTTATAGAACTTGGCTTGTTTATTCCAACAATGGGCTTCCTCAAATGCCCTAGGTCTTCGTGAGCAAGCAAGTTGGATGCACACCCACTTAGTTTCTTTTGTTGAGCTTTCATACATTTTTAGCTCTAGTGCATCCGTTGCATGGCAATCCCTATTCCTCACATTGACATCAATTGATGGGCATCTCCATAGCACGTTGATTAGCCGCGTTGATGTGAGACTTTCTTCTTTTTTGTCTTCTCCACATAACCCCCATCATTATATTCTATTCCACCCACAGTGCTATATCCATGGCTCACGCTCATGTATTGCGTGAAAGTTGAAAAAAGTTTGAGATTACTAAAGTATGAAACAATTGCTTGGCTTGTCATCGGGGTTGTGCATGATGAGAGCATTCTTGTGTGACGAAAATGGAGCATGACCAAACTATATGATTTTGTAGGGATGAACTTTCTTTGGCCATGTTATTTTGAGAAGACATAATTGCTCAGTTAGTATGCTTGAAGTATTATTACTTTTATGTCAATATTAAAATTTTATCTTGAATCTTTTGGATCTAAATATTCATACCACAATTAAGAGGGTTACATTGAAAATTATGCTAAGTAGCATTCCACATAAAAAATTCTGTTTTTATTATTTATCTACTCAAGGACGAGCAGGAATTAAGCTTGGGGATGCTTGATACGTCTCCAACGCATCTATAATTTATGATTGTTCCATGCTATATTATATTCTGTTTTGGATGTTTATTGGGCTTGATTATACACTTTTATATTATTTTTGGGACTAACCTATTAACCGGAGGCCCAGCCCAAATTGCTGTTTTTTTTGCCTATTTCAGTGTTTCGAAGGAAAGGGATATCAAACGGAGTCCAAACGGAATGAAACCTTCGGGAATGTGATTTTCGGAACAAACGTGATCCAGAGGACTTGGAGTCTACGTAAAGCAATCAACGAGGAGGGCACGAAGTAGGGGGGTGCCCCCACCTACCCCAGGTGCGCCCTCCACCCTCGTGGGCCCTTCGTTGTTCCACTGACGTACTTCTTCCTCCTATATATACCCATGTACCCTGGAAACATCATATACAGAGCCAAAACCCTATTTCCACCGCCGCAACCTTCTGTACCCGTGAGATCCCATCTTGGGGCCTTTTCCGGCGCTCCGCCGGAGGGGGCATCGATCACGGAGGGCTTCTACATCAACACCATAGCCTCTCCGATGATGTGTGAGTAGTTTACCTCAGATCTTCGGGTCCATAGTTATTAGCTAGATGGCTTCTTCTCTCTCTTTGGATCTCAATACAAAGTTCTCATCGATTCTCTTGGAGATCTATTTGATGTAACTCTTCTTTTGCAGTGTGTTTGTCGCGATCCGATGAATTGTGGGTTTATGATCAAGTTTATCTATGAACAATATTTGAATCTCCTTTGAATTCTTTTATGTATGATTGGTTATCTTTGCAAGTCTCTTCGAATTATCAGTTTGGTTTGGCCTACTAGATTGATCTTTCTTGCAATAGGAGAAGTGCTTAGCTTTGGGTTCAATCTTGCGGTGTCCTTTCCCAGTGACAGCAGGGGCAGCAAGGCACGTATTGTATTGTTGCCATCGAGGATAAAAATATGGGGTTTATATCATATTGCATGAGTTTATCCTCCACATCATGTCATCTTGCTTAAAGCATTACTTTTTTCATATGAACTTAATACTCTAGATGCATGCTGGATAGCGGTCGATGTGTGGAGTAATAGTAGTAGATGCAGAATCGTTTCGGTCTACTTGTCGCGGACGTGATGCCTATATACATGATCATACCTAGATATTCTCATAACTATGCTCAATTCTATCAATTGCTCGACAGTAATTCGTTTACCCACCGTAATACTTATGCTCTTGAGAGAAGCCACTAGTGAAACGTATGGCCCCGGGGTCTATTTTCCATCATATTAATCTCCCGTCAACAAGCTATTTCTGGCGCCGTTTATTTTGCTTTCTTTACTTTTACTCTTTATCATAAAAATACCAAAAATATTATCTTATCATATCTATCAGATCTCACTCTTGTAAGTGACCGTGAAGGGATTGACACCCCTTTATCGCGTTGGTTGCGAGGTTCTTATTTGTTTGTGTAGGTGCGTGGGACTCGAGCGTGGTCTCCTACTGGATTGATACCTTGGTTCTCAAAAACTGAGGGAAATACTTACGTTACTTTACTGCATCACCCTTTCCTCTTCAAGGGAAAACCAACGCAGTGCTCAAGAGGTAGAAGGGTCTTGCCCGTCGGCTTGGTGGCGGTGGTGCGGATGGACCACAGCACAGACTGGAGCTCGTCGTACCAGCCCCTGCCGTAGGCCTCGAGCTTCTTCTTGAAGGTCCTGGTTTTGAGGCCTCTCAGGACCTCTGCGTTGGCGCGTTCGGCCTGGCCGTTGCTCCGGGGCTGCGCCACCGAAGCGTAGCAGATCTGTGTTCCAAGGTTAGCACAGTATGTTTTGAAGAGATTGCTAGTGAACTGCGAGCCATTGTCGGTGATGATGCGGTTGGGGACCCCAAACCGGCTCACGAGACCCCTGATGAACTTGACTGCGGAGCCGGCCGGGATGGCATGGACGGCTTCTACCTCCGCCCACTTGGTGAACTTGTCGATGGCGAAGTAGAGGTAGAGGTAGCCCCCAGGCGCTCGAGGGAATGGGCCCAAGATATCCAGCCCCCAGACCGCGAATGGCCACGAGAGTGGGATGGTCTGGAGGCCCTGAGCCGGCTGATGGATCTGCTTGGCGTGGAACTGGCAGGCCTCGCAGGATTTCACCAGCTCAGTCGCATCACTGAGTGCCGTAGGCCAGTAGAATCCGCTGCGGAACACCTTGCCGACGAGGGTCCGTGACGACGAGTGGTGCCCGCAGTCCCCGCCATGTATGTCGGCCAGCAGCTCTTTCCCCTGCTCCCTGGAGATGCAACGTAGGGAAACGTCATTCGGCCGCTTCCTGTACAACTCACCGTCCTGGATGCAGTATACCATGGATTGTCGGGCCACATGCTCCGCGTCCTCCTTCTCCGGCAGCGTCCCTTGCGTCAGGTATTCCTTGAATTCCTTGGCCTAGCACCCCTCCCGAGGCTCGAGTGCCAAGAGCAATCACGCTCCTGAGGTCGGGCCACAGGCCGGGGCTCCCGAGGCGGGTGGTTGAGGGAGTTCCTCCCGAGGCAGCGCTATTCTTGAAAGTGGTGGTGTTGCCGATGGCTTGAAGATCCGCTCCTCGAAGACACCAAGCTCTTGGGGTAGCCACTTGGATGCTCTCCTGGCGATGCCGTCGGCTTCCTTGTTGGTGCCGAGGGGCACATGCTGCAACTCCAGGCCCAGGAACTGCTTCTCCATCTTGCGCACCTCCGCGAGGTACGCCTCCATGTGCTCGTCCTTCGGCTCGTACACCTTGTTGGAGAAGTTGACGAGGAGCTGCGAGTCGCCCTTGATGGTGAGGCGCTTCACCCCCAGGGCCACCGCAGCCTTGAGGCCAGCTATGAGGCCTTCGTACTCTGCTATGCCGTTGGAGACCTTCTCGCCCTGCTAGAAACAGAGCTGCACGACGTAGTAAAGCTTGTCCTGAGTGGGCGAGATGAGTACTGCTCCAGCCCCCGCGCCCTGGCGCGCAAAGGCGCCATCGAAATACATAACCCAGCTGTCTGGCGCTTCACTCCCCGTCGAGAGAGACCTATCCTCGCCTTCCTCAAGCCTCGGAGCGTCCGTCCATTCTGCCATGAAATCAGCGAGCGCGGCTCCCTTGATGACCCTGGTCGTGCTGAACTCCAACTGGAATGCCTGTAGCTCGATGTTCCACTCAGCGACTCTCCTGGCGGAGTTGGGGCTCTTGAGCACCCTTTCCAACGGGTAGGCCGAAACGACCTTGATGGGGTGGCCTTGAAAGTAGTGCCGCAGCTTGCGTGAGGCCACCAAGAGCGCGAGCAGGAGCTTCTGAGGCATGGGGTACCGCGCCCTCGCGTCCCGCAACACCGTGCTGACAAAATACATAGGGTGCTCGACGAGGGCGGGTGCATTGTCGAGGCTTGCGGCTTTCGGAGGCTGGGGCGTCTCCTGAGATGATGAAGCCCCCAAAGCCTGGTCGATCGTTGGGGCTTCCGTAGGCCCCAGCGCGCCGTCTTGCTGAGCTTGGTCCTCTGCTGGCGTCGCCGCAGCCTTCGCGAAGCCCTCTGGATCTTGCGCTGCTCCGGCTGAGGGAGCGGCTTGGCGCGACACATCCCTGGCTCGGCGCTCGTCCCGGACCGCCACCAGAGCAGCGCTGGCGGAGTAAGGGGTGGCGGCAAGGTACAACACCAGAGGTTCAAGAGGTCGGGGCGCCACCATCACCGGAGGGCTGGTCAGGTATCTCTTAAGGTCTTGAAATGCTTGGTCGGCCTCCGGAGTCCACTCGAATGGGCCCTTCTTCTTCATCAGCTTGAAGAACGGCAAGGCGCGCTCTCCCAGCTTGGAGATGAAACGCCCCAACGCGGTCACGCGACCCGCGAGCTTCTGCATCTCCTTGAGGGTTTGCGGTGGACTCATGTCTTCGATTGCCTTGACCTTCTCTGGGTTTGCCTCGATCCCTCTGTGGGACACGAGGAAACCCAACAGTTTGCTGGAAGGGACGCCAAACACGCATTTCTCCGTGTTAAGCCGCAAGTCCACCCGGCGCAGGCTTTCGAAGGTCTCCTCCAGGTCCTGAATTAAAGTTCTCGCCTCCCGAGACTTCACCACGATGTCATCGACGTAAACTTCAGCGTTCCTCCCGAGCTGCTGACCCAAGGCGATGTGCATCAGCCGTTGGAAGGTCGTGCCCGCGTTGCGCAGCCCGAACGACATGCAAGTGTAGCAGTATACCCCGCACGGGGTCAGGAAGGTCGTCTTCTCGATGTCTTCTACCACCATCTTGATCTGGTGGTAGCCTGAGAACGCATCCAGGAAGCACAGCAGGTCACACTCGGCGGTGGAGTCGACGATCTAGTCGATGCGTGGAAGCAGGAACGGATCTTGGGGGAAGGCCTTGTTGAGGTTGGTGAAGTTGACACACATGCGCTCCTTTCCGCCTTTCTTGGGCACAACGACGGGGTTTGCCAACCATTCAGGGTACCGGACCTCGCGAATGACACCTGCTGCCTCCAGCTTGCGGGTTTCTTGGACGATGAAGGTCTGCTTCTCCGTGGACTGCCGCCGCGCCCTCTGCTTCATAGGGCGTACATTGGGGCACACCTTCAAGTGATGCTCAATCACTCCTCTTGGGACCCCTACCAGCTGATCGGGCTCCCAGGCGAATACTTCCTTGTTTGCGCGCAAGAACTTCACCAGTGCCTCCTCTTGGTCGGGGGCGAGGTTGGCGCCTATGGTGAAGGTGGCCCCTGAGGACCCGTCTTCCTCGACCGGCACCTGCTTGGTCTCTGCCCGGTCTTGAGTGAACAACTGCTTCTTCTTGGTCGGTGCGGCCGCCTTAGCTCCGGAGGTGCCCGCATCGGCCGGTTGCGCTGCCGCGGTGGTCTTGAGGGCAAGCTTGAGTGCCGCCAGAGCCTTCGTGGTATCCCCCACTATGGTGAGGACGTCCTTGCTTCCAGTCATCTTCATGAGGTTGTAGGCCGGATGGGTCGCCGCCATGAACTAAGCTAGAGCCGAGTACCCAAGGATAGCGTTGTACGGGAGGCCGATGTGGGCGACGTCGAAGTCGATCAACTCGGTGCGGTAGTTGTCGCGGGTGCCGAAGGTCACGGGAAGATGGATCTGCCCCAGGGGGCTGGTGGAGCCGCCTCCGACGCCAGAGAAGGGCTTGCTGGGGCGGAGCCGCTCGAGTGGTACATGAAGGAGGCTGAAGGCCTCCACCGAGAACACGTTGAGGCCGGCGCCGCCGTCGATGAGGGTCTTGGTGACGGCTACGTGGTAGATGGTGGGCGTGCAAAGCATTGGGAGCACGCCCGAGCCGACGGTGGTGGCGGGGTGATCTTCCGAATTGAAGGTCAGGTCGGCCTTTGGCGCCACCCAACCCGGGGGAGCCCCTGCCGCACGGAAGCGGCGCTAATCTGGCGAAAGAACGGCTTTGCGTGACGGTCCGAGGGCGGTGCCTGCGAGCCGTCGAGGAGGGCCGCGACCGCATGGGGCGTCGGTGCCGCGAAGCGCGAGGCGAAGAGGCCGCGCAACTCCTCCCAGGATGCCACCGTGGATTCGGGGAGGTTGAGTAGCCAGGCGTGCGGCACGCCAGTGAGGGCCATGGGAAGCTAGTTGGCCATGACCTTGTCGTCGCCCCCGGCCTTAAGGACGGCCTCCTCGTACGCCAGCAGGAAAGCCACCGAGTTCTGCGCACCGTCGTAGCGCGATGGCATCTCCGGCTTGAACTTGGGCGGCCACTGCACCTGTCGTATGGCGGGGGCCAAGGCTCGGAGCCCCCTGGCCCCGCTATTGGCACCAGTCGTCGGAGCGGGAAGCGAGGCACCTGCCATGGGGGCGAAGCGCAGTGGTAGTGAAGCACGGATCGGCGGAAGGAAAGCTCCGGCGCACCCCTACCTGGCGCGCCAAATGTCGGATTTCGGGTTCCGGCAAAACCCTTGAGGTTCGAACACTGGGGTGCGCACGAAGATTCCCCCTACCAAATCACGCCCTCAGCCTCACCGCGATCTCAAGGCCTAGCTCGACGAACCCGCAACACAAGAGACACGAGATTTATACTGGTTCGGGCCACCGTTGTGGTGTAATACCCTACTCCAGTGTGGTGTGGTGGATTGCCTCTCGGGCTGAGGATGAACAGTACAAGGGGAAGAACAGCCTCCCGAGGAGAGGTGTTCTTGTGCTTGGTGGTGTGAGGATGATTTGAATCAGTTGCCTCCTGCTGTGGTGGCTAGTCCTATTTATAGAGGCCCTAGTCCTCTTCCCAAATATTGAGCGGGAAGGGAGCCAACAACGGCCAATTCGAAAGGGGACGGCTAGTACAAGCTATCCTGACTAAAGTGGTCTTCGCGTGCCAAAGGCTCTGGTGGTGACGCCGTCTTGGGCTCCACGGTGACCTCCGTCCTGCCGTCATGTTGGTCTTGGTCTCGTTGCACCGATATGGAAACCTTTGCCTGATGCCTCGGTACTCCTCGCCTACGCTTGCCTCCTTAGCACCAAAGAGGAAATGAGGACACTGTGCGCGCTGGCGCCCGCCTGGTCTTGGTCGTCATGGCTGACGTCGTAGGAACCTCGCGAGGTTCGCCTTGCCTTGATTTATCCGCCCCTCGCGAGCCAGCCTGGTGAGGCCGCTCCCGAGGAGGTCTTGTGTCGTCCGCCTCTCGATGGTCTTGGGCGTTTTCTGGTGAAGGCGGGCCGTACTGGGCCGCGAGTGGAGCCATGCCGCGGGCCGCAGGCAGGCAAGTCTGGGGACCCCCGTTCCCAGAACGCCGACACACACTAATGACCGAGAAGTTTGAGATGTCTATGATGGGAGAGTTGAAGTTCTTTCTTGGGTTCGAAGTCAAGCAAAGAAGAGAAGGAACATTCATCAACCAAGCCAAGTATACCCAAGACATGCTCAAGAGATTCAAGCTAGATGATGTCAAGCCGGCCAAGTTTCCAATGCCCACCAAATGCAAGCTTGACAGTGATCCCAATGGTAAAGCAGTGGATCAAAAGGTATATCGCTCCATGATTGGATCCTTGCTTTATCTTTGTGCATCTAGATCGGATATCACGTTGAGTGTGGGAATTTGTGCACGGTTTCAAGCCGCACCTAAGGAAAGTCACTTTGTGGCGGTCAAGCGAATCTTTTGATATTTGGCTCATACCCCAAACTTTGGCTTATGGTACCCCAAAGGAGCTAGCTTTGATCTCATGGGTTACTCAGATTCAGATTGGGCGGGAGATTGTGTGGATAGGAAGTCAACTTTCGGAGGGTGCCAATTCCTTGGTCTCTCTTTGGTAAGTTGGTCTTCCAAGAAGAAAAATTGTGTGTGTCTCTCGTCCACCGAGGCCAAATATGTAGCCTCCACAAGTTGTTGCGCACAATTTGCGGTGTCATTTGTGACAAAGTGTCTCTTCTATGTGACAATTAAAGTGCTATCAAGATTTCTCACAACCCGGTGCAACATAGCAAGATGAAGCATATTGAGATTCGTCATCATTTCATTAGGGACTACATCAAGCGGGGATATTGATATCATCTACATCAACACTCAAGAGCAACTTGCGGATATCTTCACCAAGCCTCTAGATGAAGCATGATTTTGCGAGTTAAGGCATGAGCTAAATATCATTGATTTGAGCAATGTGGCTTGAATCTAGGCACACCCCACCACACTCATCATTATATCTTACTCTAGATGTAGGCATGGATTTAGGGGGAGTGTTGTTGTCTCAATGAACTCTCCCTCCCCCTATTATGCCAAAATTAACCCAATCTTTCACATTAGCCATTCTTGATGGTTCTTGTGCTTCAAAGACGAGTTTTGATCACGGGCCCAAGGTTAAAATCTTTGCGGCGCCATACCAATTGACTCAAACATAGGTGGCCTCAGCCACCGCCCTCTCTTGAGAGGTGCTTGTTCGAGTAGTTTCCTTAGGGCGTTGTTTGTGCTTTGAGTTACTCCAAGTTGCCCTTGGTTTATTTGTCTTTCGAACTTGGAGTATCTCTTTCATGTGTTGTCCTTTTTGAGTCTCCATCCCAAGCCTATCTCTATGCTTCAACCACCCTAGTTTTGCATAAGCCATCTTTTAATTTCTGGGTTGTTATGTCTCCCTGTCGGCGGTACTACAGCTCGTGCGGTACTACTAGGGCCTCCTGCCAAGCTATAGTATGAGAGCGGTACTACCGCTACTCCTATTGGTACTACTACTAGTCCTAGCGGTACTACCACTTAGCGGGACGCTATGGGGGTTAAGTGTCGGGCAGGGGGAGTTCTAACTCCCCATACCCTTTCACTCTCCCTCCCCACGCCTCTCTCTCACAAGCGACGAAGAACTACCCCGGCCGCCGCTCCGGCTGGCCGATTCCTTGCCGTCTTCAGCGATTCCGTCTGGTGGAGTCCTTCCCCACCACCTTCTCTCGCCATGGAACCCGGTATTGCCCCCATTCGTTGTTCCTACGGCTCTATCTTTTGAATCTAGGTTTCTCGGGCAATGCATGTTGGTTTATCGATTTTTGGCTAAATCGAGGCTTGAGTAGGACGTTGAATGACTGCTAGATAGGAGGATTGGAGTTTTAGTTGAGCATTTTTGAATTTGTGACCTCCGGTACTACCGGATCTAGGAAGGTCATGCATCAGTTCCCAGAGCGGTACTACCACTCCAGGACAGCGGTACTACCGCTCTGACGGTACTATCGCCCCAGTTCTGCGGTACTACAGACCACAGCTTCCAGAATGCTCACATAAGCCTTCCTTTCTCACTTTTGGTTCTCCTTGGCTTATGCATAGTTTGTATTCATGATTTCCCTTGCGGTTTTGTGTCTCTTCAGGTGGTAGTAGCTCCAAGGTTTGTCACAAGAATGCAAATACCCCATCCAAGCATGTGCGCACCCACTTTGCCAGAGTTGTGTATTCAGAAGATGAAGCAGAGGTTACCCCCACACCGCCGCCTGCTCGTCGTCAGTCTGCCAGGAACAATGGCAAATCCAATGTCAAGTCAGCTGCTCGCAAGAAGAAGGAACCTGTCAAGACAGCTGCTGAGTTGAAGCAAAATGTGTATTGGCAATACCGTGAGCAAAATCCCTACCTCCTTCCTCAGGATCCCTCTTTTGTTGGCACTCCGTTCTGGACCAAGAACCAATCTCTTGTGTACTATGACCGGCTGAAGGGAAGGAAGAATCTGTTTGTGAAGACAAAGTCAATCAACATGGCGCACATGGAGAAGTACCATGCATATTTTGGAGAAGCTCGTGCCCTCTGTGAACAGCTCAACATCGTGCCCCTCATGACTTTCAACTATGATTTCGATGCAGAGTTGGTAGCACCGTTCTTTGCAACCATATGGTATGGCACAAACATTGAGTGCACTTTGATCTGGATGACCAATGGCAGGCAATTGCGCACCACTTGGGGTGCTTTTATGGAGCTTCTGGGATATCCTGACGAGGGGCTGATCAAGCCCCTTGGCCTTCGTCCTCACCATGAAGGGGAGCCTACTCACAAGGATAAGTTGCGTCCTCATATGATCATCACCAAGACAGAGAAAGGTGTCAAGAAGGAGCTGAAGCCTTTCTTTGACATTACGCATCGCATTTTCCGACACTCTCTTTCCTCGTATTGGTAACTTGGACATGGTGCATGGGCACCTTGTGGATATGTTACTGTTATGTCACTCTGAGTAGGGCACATATGCAGTCTTGGATGTCTCTCATGTCATGTGGAAGGAGCTAGTGAATGCTACTTATGGAGATCATTACCCGGTTTATGCTCCCCTCCTCTTCAAGTTGATTCAGACTACCTGGAGCTCCACTTTCCCTGGTGAGCCTCTTGAGACTGGACCCTTGACTTCTCATGACGTCCTCAACTTGCGTCAGAAGGAGATTTGGGCCTCTACTACTCGTCCTGAGGCGGCAGTTCCTTCTACTTCTAAAAAGGATCAGGGTGATGATGATGATTTTTCTCCAGGCACTAAGCATTCCTCTGGTCAGTCAGGTTGGGTGTCTAAGCTCAAGCACAAGGTGAAGAAGCTCTTTTGCCTTCAGACCGTTGTTTAGCACAAAATGTACTTGGCACATGTGGATGCCAAGAAGGCTCGTTAGGAGAGGAAGGCTATTATGAGGAAGCTTGAGATTCCAGTTTAGGATGGCTCTGAGGATCGTACCACTCCGGAGGACAAGTGGATCTCTTCACACTCTCATTGGACGGACTCGGATGAGTCCAATGCTGCTACATCTGCTCCAGCTCAGGATCAGGAGATCGAGGAGGAGTTTGATGAGTCTGTTGAGGAGTCTGTTGATGGGTCTGATTCTGAGGAGTCTGACGAGTCCATGGGAGGAGACTAGTGCCATATGGAGTTGCGTTAGGTCACTCTTTTCCACTTTTGGTGTCTCGATGCCAAAGGGGGAGAGGTTTAGGACCAAGGATTTGCCTTTCTGCAGGGTGTTGTCGAGTCACAAGCTTGGTTCTTTTTGCTTCTGAGTTTCTGCTTGTGAACTCTTTATCTTCGTTTGCTTTGGTTTGGTGTGAGTCTCTATCATATGGTGTAAGACATATGCTACCCTAGTTATCCTTATTATGACCCTATGTGCATGAGATATGCTTATTGTTCTTATTGCTTTCCTGCTTAGCGTTGTATATTCTGTTGTTGCAAGTTTTGTCGGTCTATAAAATATAGGGGGAGCCTGTCTATATTTTGTAGGTTGTCGGTTTGCCTAGTTATCTCTTATATCTTTTTGTGCAAATCCCGTGTTGTCATCAATCCACCAAAAAGGGGGAGATTGTTAAGGCATATTTTACCCTAGTAGGTTCGATGATTGATAACAATGCGTTTTGCAGACTAATCATGTGCATTGACCTTTTCAGAGACTATATCAATAGGCACGAGACGGTTTATCTCCCCTCGATGGTAAAGAGTGAAGACAATTATTTTCCGGCGATTTCTTTTGGTGGATTTGAGTCGTAGGAGATCCGTACTATTAAGAGGGGGTCGCGTTGGAAAGGTATGGGTGGAATCGACACGTACACATCCCCATATGCACCCACAGCTTCCTTTCCCTTCTCTGGAGCGTATCCATATGTTTTCTGTGGATTTTCAGTGGCTTGCAAGCGGTAGTACCGCTAGTGCCCACGGTAGTACCACTTATGCGATAGTACTGCTGGGTAGTTCCGTGGCACTACCGCTTACGGTTTCCCCGAGCGTACAACTCTCTGTTGCTGGTCTGCATTTAATGGTAGTAGCACGGTAGTACCGCTCTGGCGGTACTACTGCCCGTACTACCACCGTGACTACCACTTGTGGGGTTTCCTCTGTGCAAGCTTCTGTTTCCACTTTGCGCTAAGCGGTAGTAGAGCGGCA
Organism: Triticum aestivum; assembly: GCF_018294505.1. Taxonomy (NCBI): domain Eukaryota; kingdom Viridiplantae; phylum Streptophyta; class Magnoliopsida; order Poales; family Poaceae; genus Triticum; species Triticum aestivum. The sequence goes on from NC_057811.1 coordinate 314,984,146, forward strand.
CTAGGACGGTAGTACCGCTTCGCACGGTACTGCCGCCCTGGCACCCTCTACTACTGCTGCCTCTCTAGGACTAAAACCCCTAAGCGGTAATACCGCTAGGGGCAGCGGTAGTACCAGTGGGGGATCCAGGAATTCAACTTTGGGTGTTCAAATTCTTTTTTCACCCTAACAAAAGTGGCCTCATTTAGTTGGAAATCAATTAAAATAATGAGGCAATCGGATCTTCGTCCGTACATTAGCCACTTCAGCTAAGGAGCTATATCTCTCTCTAAATCCATACTGAAGCTGCATTGATTGGGGATTTCTATATCAGGTTGGAAGGGGATTCATCTTAGGCTGGCCACAGTGTGACAGAGGGCCGCCTCGTCCCGCTCTAGAGGATTTTTTTGAGAACCTGGTGGGTTAGGCTAGCTTTTTTATATGCGTGTCCGATGGACTAGGCCTCGTCCAGCTCTAGAGGATTTTTTTGAAAACCTGGTGGGTTAGGAGTAGTAACCGGCAGCAGGACCTCTCGCGCGTGGGTAACTGGCTGGTTCGTGCTCCTGGGCGAGTGGGCCGCTGGCCTGCTGCCGATGGACTAGGCCTATTGATATGTACGCTTAGTATATCTGCCTATATGTATGAATTCTTTTGCAGAAATTTTTGGGTGTACATCTGTACACCCATGCCTAGTACTGGATCCGCCCTGGGTAGTACCGCTCCGGCGACACTACCGTGGGTACAACCAGTGTATTTTAGGCCTATGCGGGGTAGTACCGCCTAAGTGGTAGTACCTCTCCTAGGAGCGGTAGTACTGCTTGGCTGCGGGCAGGGGGCAGAAAACGGTTGGATTTTCATCTCTCCCTATATAAGGGGGGGGGTCTTCTTCTTCCTAAGGTTGACCTCTTCCTCCCTAAGCTCCATTGCCATTCAAAAGCTTATTCTTGCCCGATCTCTCTCCCTAGCCAATCAAACTTCCACCAAGAGATATTCGATTCCCCCCACTAATCCCTTGCGGATCTTATTACTCTTGGGTGTCTGAGCACCCTAGACGGTTGAGGTCACCTCGGAGCCACATTCCATTGTGGTGACGCTCCGTGGTGGTGTTGGGAGCCCCCAATTAAGTTGTGGAGATTTCCCCAACCTTGTTTGTAAAGGTTCGGTCGCCGCCTTCAAGGGCACCACTAGTGGAATCACGACACCTCGCATTGTGTGAGGGCGTGAGGAGAATACGGTGGCCCTAGTGGCTTCTTGGGGAGCATTGTGACTCCACATCGCTCCAACGGAGACGTACTTCCTCTCAAAAGGAAGGAACTTCAGAAACGCATCCTCGTCTTCACCGGCTCCACTTGTGGTTACTTCCTACCTTTACTTTGTGCAAGCTTTACTTGTGTTGTATCTTGTGCTTGTTGTTGTTGTTGTTATTAGCATCATATAGGTTGCTCACCTAGTTGCACATCTAGACAACCTATTTTGTTACTAACCCTAATTTGTTAAGAAAAGCTAAAAATTGGTAGTTGCCTATTCACCCCCCCTCTAGTCAACCATATCGATCCTTTCACAAATGATACACAACTTTACACATGGCCTTCTTATCACATTCCTAGCCTCCACAAAAATTATTACAATTTTTGTACACTCGGTTCTCATACCTCTAGTTCAAAACCATTTGAATTAAATTCAAATGAATTTGAATTCCAAATTTTCCAAAATTGATGGTGGGCATATGTATGAATCATAATATATATATAAATGTCCACACACTTTTATTCACTCTCGTGCGCAACTCTCCCATGCCTCTCCAAAGAAGTCCACATACCCCCCTTGAACTCTCGGACTTCGAGCACACTCTCCCAACCACGAAACCAGAATCTTAATCCTCATGAAAGAGGAAGGCACACGTCGTTCTCGTGCGCAACTCTCCCATGCCTCTCCAAAGAAGTCCACATACCCCCCTTGAACTCTCGGACTTCGAGCACACTCTCCCAACCACGAAACCAGAATCTTAATCCTCATGGACTAACAAAGACCAGAAAAATCACCCCTGTTTTGGGTGGTTTGAGACGATGTATTTGCCCACGTGACCAAGTGGTTGAGTTTTTTAATTGAAGGGGATGCCACATCACAATAGTTGGTGGATGCGGTCTAGTAAACCCCCCCACCCTTGATGGAGTCAAATATAGCAGATCTTGGACAAGGCCCCCGAACAAGTAGCCTTGGTGCGATGGTAACAGAGACACATGATTTGACCCAGGTTTGGACTCTCTCGAAGATATAATACCCTATGCCTTCTTTGATTGTACTGATTTGGAGAGAGTACATATTACATGTTGATGTACCATGAGATTGTGTTTCTATGAGGTGTCGTCTATGACCCCTACCCCTCAGCTTACACAGGTACTGGGGCGCATAGGGTTTACACATAGGTCGGTTGCATCTAGGGTAATCATGGAGCCGATGACCTCTAAATCTTAGAGTAGGCGCCAAGTCTTCGGAAACATCCCATCTTGACGCTGTGGGCTTCGACGAATACGACCCACCAGTAAATCATCATGGGGGGGGGGGTCCTCAGGCCCGACATTAGTTAGATGGATTATACAACAAAAATGGCCTTAGGCTCGGTTTTTAGCCGCTTATTTAAAACAACAAAAAAACCAAACGCCCACCTACGTGCTACTGAACATGCCCACTATTTGACAGGGCGTCTTTTTTTCCTTTTTTGTTTGCTTTTGCCTTTTTCTTTTTGTTATTTTTATTATTTCCATTTTTTGCTTTTTATGTATTTTTTATTAATTAAAATTCATTTTAATTCACATTTTTATTTCCGAATTGGTGAATCCCTTTTCCAAATTCAACAACATTTTTAAAATTAACGAGAGAAATTGAATTCTTGAATATCTTCTAGAATTCACAATCATATTTTAGTTAGCAAACATTTTAATATTGATGATTTTTTAAGAATTCATGTATATTTTTTAAAAGGATTGAACATTTTTCTAAGATATGTGAACTTTTTTTAATTTATTAATAAAGTAAGATTCACGTATATATTTAGGAAATCCTGTTTTTAAAATTTTATATTTTTCCCATATCATAGTTTTGGAAAAAATTCAATCAAAAATGAAAAATCTGACCATCTCGCTTTATATTTATTTAAGAAAAATCTCTACCTAGCTTATATTATTTTCCCAAAAAATTCCGGCTCAAAACCGAGTCAAGGGCTGGTTTTGCGTAATATCCTATTTGGCGCATTCTGCGTCCAACTGTCGACCTTTCGCAGTGATCAAGCGCTGACCTAGGCCGGCCCATTAACCTGTTTCAGCGTTTTCAGTTTTGGAAACCTCCTAGAGTTTCCCAGCCGGTTATTTCCGAAATCACCAGTTGAGGAGTATTCGTTGCAAAGATCACTCCAACTCCCTGGTTCCAACAAGTGGCGCACATTCAGCGCGTCACTTGTCGCAACCTGGGAGTTTTCCCTTTTTCATATATCTGTTTATTCAAAATGTTTTATCTCTCAAACCGTGCGTCCAAATCTCGAACCGTTTTCACCGTTGGATTCCTCGCGTCGAGATCTTCAAAACCAGATCCAATGTTGGTAGGTTTTGACGAACTTCTTTTTATGAAGAAAAACCGGACGAAAAAACTGAACCGGGAGCACGAATTTTTTTCCCTTTCCGAAAGAGGCACGCTCGTGCTCTCACGAAATCACAATCGTGCCTCTCGCGGAAGCAAACCCGTGACTCTCGTGGAAAAAAAGAGAAAACATGTTTTTTTCGTTTTCGAGGAGGCACGGCCGCGACTCTCGCAAAAGCACAACCGTGCCTCTCGCGGAAGCAAAACCATGACTCCCGCGAAAGCACACCCGTGCCTCTCGCGGAAGCAAAACTGTGACTCTCGTGAAAGGGGAAAAACAGAAAACGCGTTTTTTTTTCCGTGTCCGAGAGGCCGTGACTCTCGCGAAAGCAAAATCGTGCCTCTCGCGGAGGCAAAACCGTGCCTCTCGCGAAAGGAAAAAAATAAAACGCGTTTTTTCATGCAAATTTTTTTCTGTCGAAAAGCTAAGGAAGACCGGTGGAAAACCAGAACATCGAAAAAAATAAAAAAAACCGTTTAAAAAGCAGAAAACGCCTGCGGAAAATAAAAATAAAAACAAAATCCGGAGGGAGCTCCCAGAGCGCGACACGTGGCGAATGGCTGAGAGCGCGCCAAGTGGCGCTGATCGTTGCGAGGCTCCCGAGAGCGCTCGTTAACTAGTTACTCTCGGTTATTTCGGTTCCGAACTGTTTTTCCTGTTTCATTAATGGTTTTCACAATTTTCTTTACTTTTTCCTCTTTATTTCATTTTTATGCTTCTTTTTCCTTTTATTTTCCTTTTTAGTTTCTTTTTTCGCTTATATTTCATTTTCAACTTCATTTTTTTAAAGTTCATGTTTAGAAAATTATTCAGAAATTCATAAAAATATTCGTGCTTTTAAAAAATGGTCGTGATTTTAAAAAATCATTTTCAAAGATATTTCGGAAATTTCAAGTAATGTTCTTGGTTTCAAAAGTTGTTCGGAGTGTTTTTGTTCAATGTTTTCACAACTTTTCTAAAAATATTCTCATTTAGAAAAAATGTTCACGTTTTCATTTTTTTAGGATTTCCAAAAAATGTTGGAATTTCAAAAATTGTTCACAAATTTCAAAAAATGTTTTGTGTTTCGAATTTTGTTCAGGAGTTTCAAAATTTGTTTGCATTTCTGACTTGGTTTTGGAACTTCATAAAATGTTGCCGTTTAAAAAAAAGTGCCATTTCAAAAAAAAATTGTTCTTCATTTTCAAAAAAATGAACCTGTTTTAAAAAGTATTCATAATTTCAAAAATAAAACCGCGTTCTTTTAGGAAATGTTATGATTTTTTCCAAAAATGTTTTCATATGCGAACGCGGCTTTGAGCTCTTATAATATTCACGCTACCTACCATCAGTTACACCACACCCGTCTGGTCCAGTGGTGTGCTGCACTCACCTCGAATCCTCGCGGCCTCTCTACTTTTACATCTCTCTTTTTTTGGTGATGCGCGCGTGGTCTTCTAATGGGCCGGCCCAGTGAGGCACCTGTGTGCGTCGCTCCAACTATTGGCCGCAGTATGCGGTAAATAGGAGCTCCCTGGGTTTACTCTAGAACCGAACAAATCAACGAAAGAAACCCGTCTTAGGACCAGGATATGGGCCGGCCCATACGAGCGAGTGCGCGGTGCGTCACAGGACGGATCGCCTAAAATTTCCCAAGTTTTTTTGAGAGGGGTACCTAAGTTTTCGCCCAAATAGGCGGCAGCGGCCAGCGCAAAATTTGAACGAAACCGCCGCGCCGGCGCCGGAGCCCGAGCCAGTCAATACTCCCGTCTCCAGTCCAATCAGCCGCCTCTCCTCTCACAGCTGCACACGCGCCGCCACGATTCAAGGCCGCCGCCCGCTAGTCTAGAGGGGCCGCAACGGGAGGCATGGAAGGGGACGGCGAGACCTCGGCGGCGGAGGCGGCGCTCGGACTGAGCCCTCAGACCTTCATCAACGAGGTCCTCAACTTCGTCGACGACGTCTGCTTCCAGGCCTTCGAGTACTGCCTCCAGTTACGCCTCGGATCCCTCTCCGCAACACCAGCTCGCTTCGCCCCCCTTTGCCGCCTACCGGTTTTGTTAACTTTGCCCTTTCGCTGTCATTCTACAGGGAAGGCGCCCCCACGGCGGTCGGCGCCGCCACGGCGACCAATAAGGCCGAGGAGCTGAAACCGGTAGGTTTCTTCCGACCTCGGGATCCAATAGAACCGAACCCTCCTTCAGAATTTTGGAGGACTAAGGGCACTGCCTAAGTAGATGCGTCTTTCAGGTGTAGAGGATATATAACTTATATTTACATGCTTGGTGATCCCTTTCTGTAGCAAACTGGATATTACTTTGTTCTGCAAACAGTGTCTTGGCACTTTATTGTGCCAGGAATGAGGTCTTCTTTGTCACACATTTGATACCAGACACTATTCACAATTTCTGAAAGTAAAATGATTACTGACTGGAAGTTTGAAACAGCTAGAACAATCCTCATATTAACTTTAGGTTCGACCTATAATTCATCTGGTTTTACCTACAGCATCCTTTAGGATAGTTAAAAACTGATTTATTTTGCCTATGTAACACTCTTTCATATGATTAAATGTTCTGTATATTTTCTTGTCTGCTGGAAACATCTGAAATTATGGACTTTGTGATGATTTTTGTCTTAGGGAGTAAATGAAATTCACCACTTGGTAAAGGATGTATTGGACAAGAGAATGAACAATTGGGAGATGTATTGCCTTCGGAAATGTTTAACCGTACCTGAAGGATTTGTGGCACCTGAAGATGTATGTCTCTTATCTCAAAGTAATAAATTTTGGCATGCCAGAATTTTCAATTTGACCCAACACTCTAGGTTTAGAATTAATCCACTCAATTCTCACCCCTGTTTCGCATGATTCACTATAGATCATTTTAAAGATACTTTTCGTCTTGGGGATACATAATGTGGAAACTGATGCCTCATCTTATATTGATTCACCCGTTTGTGAAAAAACATTTCATTCAGTTGACTCAGCAATTGATAAGGAAACCTTTCAAGATAAAAGTTGTGCACAGTTAATACCAGTCAGGCTTGAACTATTTTGTAAGCTAATTAGAGAATTTGACTTCTGCTCACTACTCTACAGTGATTAACATTCCATCATTTCTGACTTTTAGGCTTTGTTTTGGCTACGAAAGCTTGAGCTTTTCTTTACCTATGTTGTAGCTCATGATATTATTCAAGTGCAGTTTTTCTAAGTGCCCTTGGTGTACATTACGTTCAACTAGGAAGTAATATGATAAATACTAATATCAGCAATACCTTCTGAACCTCAGGGCAAAATATATCTGGACATTTCTTATTGATGTCTTATTTTGAATTGCCCGACTAATGCACATCATTAATTCGTTGGCCGTTGTACTGAAATAGGATAGTACCTTTTTCTTTGATATGCTTAGCATATATTAGTGCAATTCTGTTTTCTATCCATCTTTGTCGAAATTATTGCACTTAGATTTCGATTCTAGATGCCCTACAGGCAAATATAGATTTATTCAGTATCAATTACACCATTTTACTAAACTGTTTGTAGGGAAATACTCCCTCCGTTCCAAAATAGATGACTCAACATTGTACTAACTTTAGTACAAAGTTAGTACAAAGTTGGGTCATCTATTTTGGAAAGGAGGGAGTAGAAGTTTAATACAACTAACTGACTAACTCATAACCATCGACTTTCCAGTTTGATATTATGGTACAGAACAAAGTTTCTGGTAAGTCTCGTCCTCAGTTCAGTTCTTATATCTACCAAACGGAATCAGCGTGAAACATATAGTTAAGCTTAAGGTCAAAGTTTGCTTGCAATACGGTACTCAATAAATTACATGTTTGTGCACATTTTGTTTCACTGAAGCCATGCATTATTTTATATTTACTTTACAACCTGCATTTCAAAAAGCAAGAGGCATGTAAATGAGTATAATTATAATATATTTTCTTCATCAGGATAATTCTTCTGCAATGGTGTTGCATAAAGATGGGAATTCTGATTCAGAACTGGATGCAGAACTTAATTCTTTGAGAAAAAAACTGGCAGATGTAAGTACTTTACTCGTAAAGAATTTGCTTGTTAATATTATCTACACTTAATCTAACAAGCTCTGCCGTTGTTTAATTAGGCTAACAAGGAATCTGAAGAACTTCAAAGAGAAATTTCTTCCTTGGAAAGGCAAACTACATACAAGAGTAACCTCAATTCCTCTATAGCTGAAGTACTGAAGTTGTTTGAAGACAAATCTGTTCAGGAGAATATACAAGGTGTGCATTAAATATTTAATTCTCAAAATAATCAGAAACTTCAATTTATTGAATTGTTTATTTGGCCACTCACCAGTTCAGATGATTAGTGAAGGGTTATTGTGTGAAACCACACCAGATATTATTTGTTATCATAGTCTTATCACCTTAAGCCCTGAAGTCAATGTTCTTTCCCTATCTCCTTGTTAGACCATCGAGATACTAATTAGTAATTTGGTAGTAAGTGCTGCACCTATCAGTGTTAGCCATTTGTTATTTGTTTATGAGCAACAATTCAATAGACCATCAACCTTTGGTCGTCTGTTGAACTTTTTGCTCTGACGTGTTAGCTTTAGCAACCAGATGGTTCTCACACTTAATTATGACTTTTTCAGTTTTTGTCTGGCAATGTTCTATCCTTTTTGCATCTAGCATAAATACAGCTGAACATGGTTAACAGTATGCTTGGCAGAAATCACAAAGATCATATCCCTACATCTAAACTTGGTCTAGATAGTGCTGCTAGCTACTATTCGAGAAGCACTGCTTCTGCTCAATTATCTCTGGTTCAGAATGTATGCCTACTCAACTGCCCTGAACCTGCAGCTATTGCGAACACGATACCAAAATTGCACCAGAAAATGAAGGTTATGAAAAGGAAAAAGGTTGAGCTTGAGGCCATGGTGGGCCAAAATGTTTGGAACGTCAATTGTCTTAGAGACCAGAAGCGTTTAGCACCGGGTAAGGGTTCCACCGTCATTTTCCTCTGGATCTCTTCGTTGTTATCGTGTGTATCTATGGCACAGACTTTAATCTCACCACCCTGTCTCACAGGTTCCGCTCCTAGCACCGAGGACATGCAAGAGGTGAACGCGGCTGTGAATGACTCGTGGAAGGAGTAAACGTGTGTTGTGGGGGTTTGCAATATGAGGATGTCAACCGCCCCCATGTACTACAAAGTCCCCTGTAATGTTGTCAAGCTACCCTCTCGCTAGCTACCTGAACTGCAGCTCTATCAGAACAGCTGTATGTACATGTCAGCATGTATACATATGTTGTCTCTCCAGACTCAAAAGACCACTAGCACAGTAGCACTCTCCAGTTTCCAGCATTCTGTAAGATCTCTAGTGCTTAATCCCATCCGTCTACCATTGTTGCCGCTGCACGCAATTGAGATAAACAAATAGAAAGATCTGCAGTAGACTCTCCCTGGGTGTGTTCCTGTCGAATACAACTTTTTTGTTTGTATAAAAAATTGTTCAATGCTCCTTTGTGTTGGGTTTCTTCTTTGTGGCGTTTTGGGCTGCTGTAGATTCATATCCTTTTCTTGGAGCTGTTTTCTTTGTACTTATGTCTCAGTGGAAAGAAGTAACTGAAGTGGAATTGATGAAAATAGACTGGAGGTCTCTAATGCGAATTTTCTGCAATTCGTTGCAGCCATTATCCCATATTGCGTATGGCTCTTCTATGCTTTTTTACCCGTTAACATAAATGACTCGTATCTTGTGCACCGGCATAATTTCTTGGAAACTAGTATGATCATTATGACATTTGCAAAAATGAAAGAGCAAGGAAAATAGTATTATCGGCTATCCACTTATCGTTTCTTTAGGCCACAAATGATTACTACTCTATTTTTTTTAGATAATTGTTTGTTTAGTGTACACACATGGACTTACTTTCTTTTACATTTTTTGATTGAAACCGGGAGACACACATCCAATATGGTACCCCCTCCGTCCCGTAATATAAGAGCATTTTGACACTTTAGGGAATGTAATTTGAGATCTGGGCAAAGTCGAAGAAACAAGGTTCAAGAGGCAGAAAAGCTCTTCTCCTCCCGCCGCCGCCGCCGCCGGTCTGTCCCATCTCCTATGGCCTCTAGACCATGGAGGTGCAGAGGATCTCGGCCCCCATCGGCAGGAGGGACCGCGTTCTCGTTCTTGTTAGAGGCAGCGTCTTGGTTGGGGCTGTGTGGCGGCGGCGATGTCCCTTCGTAAGAATAATGTCTCCCATGTTCTATCCCCGTCCCGCTGGTGCGTCTAGCATCGTCGGAGGGCGTGTGGAGGTTTGTCTCCGTAGGATCTTGCGGGATTCGGTCGATGCTGGTCTTAGGTGGATCTATTTGAATCCGGTCTTCGTTTAGGTGTTTACATGTTTGATCCTTCTGATCTACGACTTTCTTCATCGGCGATGGTTGCTAGTACTCTGGTGTGCTGGTCCTTAACACGACGACTTGCCTACTGTCTACTACAACAAGGTTTGCCCGACTCCGGTGAGGGAGGGGCGATGACGGTGGCACGCCTTCGGCTCGCTCCAATGCTTGTAGTCGTCGCTAGGTGGTCCAAGGACATGGTTGTAATTTTTATTATCTTTGTTGTTCTTTATACTGTCATGATTGAAGATGAATAGATTGAAAGTTTTTTTTTTGAAAAAAAGTTCAAAGAGGCGACGTCCCGGCAGCGGAAGAACACCGTCGTCTCTTCCGAAGAAACGGAAAACGAAAGGAAAACGCAGCGTCTCCGTCCGTCCATATAAAAATAAGCCGTGGGCCAGCAAGGCACGCACGCACGCACAGATCTCCAAACCCTCGCACGCCAGCCACGCCAGGTTAATAGCCGCCGCAACCCACAAGATGGACGCCAGGACGCCCCGGCACCAAAGGCTGCTCCGCACCCCGCGCGGCCCACCGACGCCCCATCACCCCCGCCACCACCCCGGCACGCCCGGCCAAAACCCTATCAGCTACGTCCCCGCCGCCGCCCCGATCTCCCCGCGCTCCGCCGCCCCGATCTCCCCGCGCTCCGCCGCCGCCGCCGCCGCCGCCATGGAGGACGACGCCATCACCACGCTCATGGACATCGACGACTCCCCCCGCAGCGCTGCCGGCGCCGGCTTCCTCGACGACGACGACGAGGGGGACCTCCTCCACTCCCACCGCATGGGCGGCCGCGGGAACGAGGCGCGGGGCCCCCTCCCCTTCGCCGGCTTCTTCAACACCTTCGACGGCGCCGACTTCGACGACTCCGATCTGGCCTGATCGAGGCGTCTTCCGGTACTAGTAATGAAGCTGGGAGGTCGTCGATATGGTGCTGGTGGTCTATCTAGTTAGGTTATTATGGGTGAGGTGAAACTATTCCGAGGCATCTGGAGACCTTTCGGTGATCAATCTAAGCATCGTACTGCTGCGCTGCCCTTGGATCTCGTGTTGTTTGGTTAATATATGCAAGTGCCTTAAATTATCCTTGATTAGTATCATCTCTGCGAGGTTCTCTTTAATAGTACGATTGTTTATGGATTGGTGCTATGTTATTTCTGCTCAATTGTGGCTGTGTTGGGAATGAGCTGATGCTATGACAATAAATTAGCTTCAATTTTTGCTGTTGTGTGTTTATCTTGCATAGATGGTGTTTGATTTTATTATTGAAAACATTAGGCTACTAGGGATACTTAAGTCCCAAATCTCTTTGACCATAGTTGTATTGGTATGCAATTTTAGCCATTTTATTGGAGACTTTAGTCTAGTGGGACACCTTAATTAGCACTCTTTGATCAGCAGTGATTTTGCACTGGGAAATCCAATTATCATCATCGCAAATAAACACAGGGAATGCATAGCTGGAACTTCAGTGAACTCTTATTGTTTTTCTTTGCAACACAATTAGTGATTTGTTAGGAGTTTGATCAACCAGGGTAGCTACAATTTTCACTTAATCAATGCTGCAAGTGCAGTAAAATTTTGTAGGCAATATGCCCTTGATTTCCTCGATGAGTTGATGCACTAGGATAACCATGTACTTTTGATTGACCTTGCAATTGCAAGGCACATTCTATTAGCATGCAAAATTGAACCCCTCTTCTTTGAAATCATCTCTATAGCTTTATGAAATATTTTATGATTGCAAATTATTATTGATTAGTATAATCTCTGTGAGTTGCTTTTGTTCTCTTCCTTGTAATAGTTTGAATGATTATGGATATGCTTGTTGTTGTGTTATTTCTGCTCGTGGCTGTGTTGGGCATGAGCAGATGCTAAGCTAATCAATTAGCTTCAATTCTTGCTGTTTTGTGTTGTTGATCATGCATTGATGGTCTCGTTGATAAGTAGTGGTATTAGTTTGCGATTTTGTTGAAACATTGGTCCACTAGGGATACTTAATTCGCGAATCTCTTTGATAAGTATTGGTATTAGTTTGCAATTTTGTTGAAACATTGGTCTAACTAGGGATACTTAATTTGCAAATCTCTTTGATCTGTAGTTGTATATGAGTTCTGCCACACATACGATGATTTCTGTATGATCTGTGTACGACACTCGATAGCAGCTGTCCATTCTATTTTGTGTACTGCTGGGATAAGATCCTATGAGGCTTTTATTGTATGCAGAGCACTTCCGGTAGTGGTATTAGTTTGCAATTTTAGCGATTTTAATGGAAACGTTGGTCTAGTTGGGATACTTAATTAGTACATTGTATATGAGTTCTGCCACACATACGATGATTTCTGTATGATCTGTGTACGACACTCGATAGCAGCTGTCCATTCTATTTTGTGTACTGCTGGGATAAGATCCTATGAGGCTTTTATTGTATGCAGAGCACTTCCGGTAGTGGTATTAGTTTGCAATTTTAGCGATTTTAATGGAAACGTTGGTCTAGTTGGGATACTTAATTAGTACAACCCCCCCCCCCCCCCCCCCCCCCCCCCCCACCACATAATTCTTGTCATGGTTTTTGTTCATAACGAACGGAGGGAGTAGATATCTTTGATCAGCAGTGGTATTGCACTGGAAAGTCCAATTAGCATCGACCCTTTTTCTGTAGTACTGCCTCTGTAACTTAATATAAGAATTTTTTCGACACTGAAAGTGTCTTAAGACAGGGAATGCCTAGCTGGAACTTCAGCGAACTCTTGTTATGTTTCTTTGCAACACAATTTAGTGCAATACCATTGTTACAAGATGCATTAGTGCTACTTAACAGTATAGTATAAACTGCTGTCCTATTGCGGTAGCTGTAGAGTTTGATCCCAACTTAAACTGTTTCTAAGTTTGTTAAAGGATCTCGGCCATACAAAATATGAGTTTCTCTGATGGTTCATCCCAGACCAATCTGTTGGAGTGTTAAGGAAATAATTTAACTTTGGTTAACCTAGCATTGAAAGCCTACTTGAAATTGGCCCTTGCTTCATTTTCCATGTCAAATGTCACTACCTAGGTGCTAATATGTTTTTTCATATATGTACAATTGCTTGAATCATTGAAAGTTCACTCTTTCCAAGGCCATGTATAAGAGTGTGATGTGACAGTAAATGCGTTTTGTTCGGCTGGTTTTTATTTGGGAGTGCTGAATATAAGCTCTCATTTTTGCTTTTTGACGTCTGGAACTGTCATATTTAATAGAAATGTGATTTACTAGAAAGGTGATGCTAGCCACCGATCGACCGGCTAGCACCTCGTATCGGTTCATCCTTCCGCGACCAGTTTCAGCGAAGAGAAAAAGAAGGACCTCTGATTCCTGCTCCGTTACTCACCTCCCCCTCAGCCTCTTTGATTCCTGGCAGCAAAGCCTACTGTCGTGGGGATGATTCTGATAGTGAGAGGGGTACGGAGAGGGTTAGGAAGAAGGCTGATCTATTGAGGTGCAAATGGATGACAAGTATTTTTCACTAGTTCGGGCCTCTTATGGTGGATACCCTAATCTCGTGCGCATTTTTCTTTTGAGAATCATTGGGTGAGAGGGAGTTCCCCCACCTGGATATATTACTCAAAGCCACAACAAGCTGTGGACCGGAATTACGGGGACACATTACAATGGGTAGAGAGGAAAGACCGTCATGAGGTGACGGCATCCTTGTCATCGGACACAGAGAGCCGGTGAGACCAAATGTCTAAGTCTGAGATAATTAGTCTAGCGGAGGTAGTTGAGCGCGTGTCCTAAGGCTCTGAAGGTCGTCCGTTCCTGGCTTCCCAAATCTTCCAAAGGATAGTGAGCAGCACAAACGGCCATACGCGTGGGGTGCACCTTGAGGAAGCGAACCGTCCCAGAGGTCGTCGATGGAGGAGGAGATAGGTGTGATGCCCACTCGCCGCCAGATGCGGTCAGCGTATGGGTAGTTAATGAAGAGAGCGTGCTGAGTAGGTGATGATGCGCTTGTTGACGGGTTTGACTGAGCCTGTCGCGGAAGAGTAGTCAGGCGAAGATCTTGACTTTGTTGGGGCGTGTGAGCTCCAGATCCGTTGTGCATTGTTGTCGGTGTCGGCTTCCCGTAGAAGGATACCATAGGCATCCCGGGTGGAGAACTCCTTGCACCCAATTAGGAAGCGTTGATCCTCATCTTGTGACGGCATGAAGTCGTGCAGCATAGACAAAAGTGAAACCAATTCTTGTGTGTGGGTAAAGGTTAAACGATTTCGCATGTTAGATTCTAAACCCAACCGTCAGATATTTGCCACCCTGATCATAGGCACCTCGGAGTAGGAGAATAGGTTTGGAAAAGTGGTTGCTAATGGTTTTGGAGTGAGTAAGGTATCAAACCAGAAATAGAAATAGGTTGAGGTTCAATTATTAGTAATCACAAAGGTGATTAAAGTGCGTATGTGAAAGAGTTTGAAAGCGCCACAGAGAGAGAGAGTGCGTCACCCCCTCACCTCCTATGTTACAAGTGGAGCTATTATTGTCACCCACTAGAAGGTAATTATTCGCTCCACTCAACAGTGGTCATGCTTCAAATGTCATGTGTATCCGGGACAATCTCAACCACCCAAGAAAGCCTATCTTTTTTCTTTTGCGAATTCAAGAAAGTTTATCTATTCCCTCAAAAAAAGTTTATCTATGCAACGGAAATTCAACTATTTTCAATGACATACCTATTTCTAGTTTGGGAGAGATTTCAAGTGTTACAAGATTATTTTGTAGGGATTAGTATATTTTTCGTCCTTCAACTCTTTCGAAAGTATAGCAATGGTCCCTCGACTCCGAAACCAGCAAAACTTAGTCCCCCAACTTTCAAAACCGGATAAATTTAGTCCCTCAACTTTCAAAACCTGATAAGTTTAATCTCTCGTCTGATTTTCTGCTGACGCGGTGTGGTTTTTGACTCGGACACGTGCACGAAAGGTGCTCAGTATAATGCTCAGCGAGCGGCAGTGCGTGTCGACGGCGCCCGGCAGTGTGTGCAACGAGCAAATACGGCGGCGTCTGCAGCCGGCGTGGTGCGGCTTGGTGCGCGACGGCCCGGGCGGTCCATGGTGAGGCTGATGAACGATGGCCTGTATAGGATGCCCTTAGTCTGCTAGAGTGCTGGAGGCAGGGTCAACGGCGTGAAGCTCCCAAAGCTGCTCTTTTGCTCATGTCGCTGCCACCGCTGGTGGCTCAAGTCTGCCCGCTCGCGCGGGTCCTCATAAAAACAAGGTCTGCACTTACGGACTTACCGTTCTTCAATTCATGTTGTGGTTGGGCTTGACATGGCCGTAGCTAGGATGGATGGAGGGGCACCACGCGAGCAGGGATCGTGAGCTCCTGCAATGAGCCAGTGCACCAGGGCGCGGCCTTGGGTCTCCTGTGAGGCAGGCGTGCTCCAGGAAGGAGCGCGAGCTGCGCGAGATTGAGGTGCTTGGCCCGCTTTGCATGCGTGCGGCGGCCAGTCGATGCTTCCTGACATAACACGAAGTGCAGACTAGCTGCTGGATTGATTCTAGCCACCGGCAAAACACGCATGTATACGTGAACGTACGTATTGATTCGGCCCGCCGGAGATGCAAGCGAAACACATCGAACATGCTGATCCGATCTCGCCCAGAATACACACGCACGCGATGTGTTGCTCCCCGGACTGCACCTTACACGCCGCTGCATACGATCGGATGCATGGCCAACTCCGTCCGTGGAGGTGCCAGCAGAGGGCTTGTCCGAGCTCGCCGCCTCGAGCTCCTCCTCCTGCTCAGGCCTCCTGTCCAGAAGGTCAGCGGCGTCGCGCCGGGCGCAGGCTGCAGCTCGACGGCCCATGCAACAGGGAGGCCAAGTCACTCGTCTGCCAACGCCACGCCCTGGGTCGCCGAGCTCCTCTGGCCGCTCGAGCGCTTCATCTCCGCCGCATGACCGTCATGAACGACGCTGTCCGGCTTCTCATCCGAACTCGCCGCGCCTGGGACTACTAGGGACCCTTGGTGACATGCACTGTGTTTTGAAAAAATGACATGGACTGTGACGTGGCGGTCAAACCTAGATGACGTGTCAAGTTTTTGGTCAAAACCGTGTCCACATAAGATGAAAACCACTTGAAGCGGTATGAGGGACTAAACTAATCCGATTTGAAAAGTTCATGCTCGTCAGACAAGTGGCTCGCTCACTCCATCGAAGAAAAGCAAAGGGAGTCATGCTAAAGTTAGACATCTCGCGTGCGTTTGACACCTTGTCTTGGCCATTCCTTTTTGAGGTCCTTCGCACCAAAGGATTCTCGGATACTTGGCTATCATGGATAGCGACCTTACTCTCCACGGCCTCTTCTCGAGTGGTGGTTAATGGTCACGCGGGACAGAAGTTCGCACATGCTCAAGGGCTACGGCAGGGAGACCCGGTCTCGCCACTTTTGTTTGTTATCGCCATGGATGTCCTCACATCCCTCATCACTAAAGCCTAGGAGTGTGGTGTGTTGAGTAGAATGCCGAGCTGCACACCCATGCAACGGCTCTTTATATATGCGGACGATGTCATATTATTCGTCAGACCCACAGTCTCGGATCTTAGGTTTGTTAAAAGAGGCCCTGCACATCTTCGGGACCGCATCTGGACTGCACATCAATTACACAAAATACATGGCCATTTTGATCAGAGGTGAGGATGGAGATAAGGATTTGGTTCAGCGTGCAATGCCGTGGAGCATAGAGTCTTTTCCCTGTAAGTACTTGGGGCTGAAACTCTCCATCTGGCAGCTGACGCGCTCTGAATGGCAACCAATAGTGGACAACGTACTTAATTTCATGCCTGGATGGCAGAAAGGTTTAATCACTAGAGCTGGAAGGCTGGTGCTTGTTCATGATGTGGTGATGGCACACCCCACCCACCATCTTATCGTTTCGGATGCCCCCAAGTGGGCTATCGAGCAAGTGAACAAGCGTTGCAGAGCGTTCTTTTGGGACGGATCAGAGGAAATTCACGGAGGGAAGTGTCTTGTTGCCTGGCAAAGAGTGTGCAGGCCAAAGGAGCTAGGTGGCCTTGGCCTTCTCGACCTAAACCGCCAAGGCTTGGCTTTAAGATTGCGTTGGGAATGGCTTAGACGCACGGATTCAGGCAGACCGTGGCATGGACTCTCGATGGTCACGGATCCGCAAGTTCAGTCGGCCTTTGACAGCTTGGTTCATTGGAAACTTGGGGACGACCGCAAGGTGTTGTTTTGGAAAGACAGATGGATGAGAGGTGCGACAGCCAGGGAGATTGCCCCGAGCATCTGGGGCAAAGTACGTACGCAAACTGTGAACAAGCGGACAGTGCATGATGGATTGCTCAACCACCGCTGGGCCACAGACATCTCCGGTGAGCTCTCCACGGACGAGCTCGTTCAATTGATCAACCTTTGGGAGATTGCTATTACGGTGCAGCTTATTCCCACCGAGCGGGATGAGGCTGTTTGGCCCTGGAACTCCAAGCAGGTGTACACTTCGGCCTCCGCGTATCAAATGCTCTTCAAGGGTGCGATCGGTGTGACCTATGCGCATTGGATTTGGAAGTGTTGGGCACCTCTCACCTGCAAGATTTTCATGTGGCTCGCTATGCAACATAGAATATGGACATCCGATAGAAGGCTGCGGCATGGTCTACAAAATAACCCCTCACCATGTTATCTTTGTGGCCAGGAGGAGGATAACGTTGATCATCTTCTGATCCAGTGCGTCTACTCGCGCCAAGTATGGCACAACATTCTTTCCAGCACGAGGACTACCCCTGCCCTAGCACCGATGGTGAGCGATACTCTGGAGTCATGGTGGGGCAGTACCAGAAATCGGCTTGATAAGGAGACACGTAAAGCTTTCGATAGCTTGATGATGCTAGTGTGTTGGCATCTATGGAAGCAAAGGAATGAACGGGTTTTCCGCTCGGTGGCCACACCCATCTCGGTGGCTGATCTTGTGAACAGGATTCTTGATGAACTTCGCACTTGGGCGAGAGCGGGAGGGCGTGGAGTCGACACCATTTTGTGAGGAGTTAACGTAGGGTGTGGAGTTGGAGTTCTAACGTGGCCTCGATCGGCTTGTGACCTTTGGCTATGCATCACAAACTCTTGTACATTATTCTCTCTTTTCTATAAAACTAAGGTACGCAATTCGCGTACTCTCAAAAAAAAAGTTGAGGGATTAAGTTTTGCCGGTTTTTGAATTCAAGGACTATTTCTATACTTTTGAAAGAGTTTAGGGACAAAAAATATACTTCTCCCTATTTTGTAATGCTAAATGGTTGTCCATGACGCGACTAATTTCAAGCTGCATGACCGTCGACACTGCGATTACCGAAGGGCTGTGTTACACGAGCTGTTCCCGTGTTCGGTGATGCCGCTTATACGGAGTCCTTGCCAATAACTGACCATCTTCATAGGGAATGACATTTTTTTTAGTCTTTGTGAACATAGTGATGAGTCAGATTTTGGAATCAAACCAAGCCAGTTCGTGTGAGCCCGTGAGGCCACTCCGGTTTAATCGTCAGGTAGCACCACACGCGTCGCGGATCAAAATAAATCTGCAGCGCAGCACACGATCCGTCCCATTGCCCCATGATGAAAACGCAAGGGATCCGGTCCCTTGCGCCGGGCACGCGTCGGCCGAGCAGTGGCTCCCCACATGTTCGGGGGAGACGGCGTACGACCAGGGGAGGGACTGTGGTGCCGACCGGACCGTCACAGTCGCCACCGTCCAACCCGGCAAACGCAAACGCGCCAGAGGCCTCTCTCGTCCCGATCGGAGGGGAGGGGACGATGACCCCGTCGTCGCCTTCCGCACGTGTCCTGCGCCTGCGCGTACGGCTCAAGGGCCACACGGGCCGTCGCCGCACGGGATCGCTCCCAGCCGGTCAAGGCCCTGACCAGCAGCCGGTGGCCCCGGAGCTGCCACGTCAGCCCAGCGGATAGGGACGCCCATATTGCCCCTCGTTTTGGTTCGTATCGGCGCTGCTCGCGAGATATCGGAATTGATCAGCTGGGAAAATATCAGATGATACCAGTCCTTAGATGATACCATGATACCAACATGTAAAATTCAAATTTAAACATGTTAAAAAATTCTGAAAAAAAATCATGCATGTTCACAATACATACGTCGACAACCCCTAAAAAATTCAGATCAAAATGCCAAATAGAGAAGAAGAAACAAAAAAGACAAATCCACCATAAATAGTGTCAAAACAAGACAAAATCTAGAATGCTACTATTCACATATAAATTTGTCTCTTTTGTTTCTCTTTGTGTATTTCGAATTTTGATCTGAATTTTTTAGGATTGTCGATATATGTGTTGTGAACATCCATAATTTTTTTCAGAATTTTTTGACATATTTAAATTTGAGTTTTACAAGTTGGTATCATGGTATCATCTAAGGACGGGTATCACCTGATACTTTCTCGTGTGTGTATGTGTGTGTGTGTTTTAAGAAAAAAACATTTTTCGACGAGTTTTTCGTGAGTCTCCTTTTCGGTCCAAAGCCATGGACGTGTAAAGATGACTTTAAATTAACTATTTTATTCATTTTATTGGGTTTTTATTGCCTCAAATTTAAGCTTGATCACATTCACTACACGACTGACATCTTGATCTGGTAGTATTTAGATACTGACATAGCTCTGAATTTAGAGAGTGGGGATCGCAAATAAGTCAAACAATGCCCTTATTTCTTGGGCAATCTGGACCATGAGATTTTTTTTCGAGAGTACGCCAATGGCGTACCTTATCTTTATAGAAGAAAGAGCAACAAGTTTACAAGAGAAGCCTTGAGGAAGAAGCGAGCATCCCTCCTCGGCCACACCCAATTACACCCCACGCCCTAAACACAAGCCTACTCTCTCACAAAGCGTGACAACCCGCCTACTCCTACACCAGCCGCTCTCCAATCTTGGATCTCCCTCAGAATAGCCTCCACCAGCTGCTGTGGCGATTTCTGTTGAGCCGTTCTATTAAAGACACGTGCATTGCGTTGTTTTCACAACGCCCAAGACACCGCAATAACAAGAGTGTCGAACCCGCGTTTGAACTCTTTCCCGAAACCCCTCCTAGCACCCAACCACCAATCCAGCAAGTTGTCGTCCTTCGTCGGCCTCGCAACGTTCAAGTTGAGCTCTTGAAGAAATTCATGCCATACTTCCCTTGCGTACACGCATTGGACCAAGATGTGCTCGGCGTTATCTTCCTCCTGCAAGCAAGTGAAGCAGGTGGATGGCCGCTCTTGAAGCCCAGGCTTCGCTCTCCGATCCGAGGTCCAGATGCGGTATTGTATTGCCAGCCAGACAAAGATTTTACACTTGAGTAGCGCCCAACTCTTCCAAATGCATGAAGCATACGATACCCGTTGAATCCCCTGGCACAAGTGATAATACGTGGATCTTGCGGTGTACCTCCCAGTCGGATCCGCCGGCATGAGAAACAGTCAGCCCTGTTTGGGCCCCGTTGCACCGTATTGATAGCCAGGTTTAGGTGCACAAGCTGCATATGTCCCACAAAGGTGAGGTCTCCAACCATATCCTGAAGCCAGCTGCCATTCTCCAATGCATCCCTAACCGTACGCCGGTTCCTAGTGCGAGTGTCCACCAGCTTGTGCAACAATGGTGCTATGTCTGCCACCGCAAATCCGTGTATCCATCTGTCTCTCCAAAACAAAAGCTTGCTGCCATCACCCACCTCAATCTTGACAAGGCTATCAAATACCTCTCTAGCATCTTTGTCCTCCATCATGACTAGCCCCTCCCATGGCCTCGTTGGATCCGTCCTTTTTAACCACTCCCATCTCACCCTAAGTGCGAGGCCTTGGAGTTCCAGGTTCCTCATCCCCAAGCCACCCAAGTAAGTGGGTCTACAAACCGTGCTCCATGCCACCAGAAATTTCCCGCCATTAACTTTCTCCTTGCCTGCCCAGAATAACGCGCGCATCCATTGATTGATCTCCTCCAACACCCACGCCGGCGCCTCCGCAATCATGAAGTGGTGAATGGATTTAGTCGGGATCACTGACTTAGCAAGCACTAGACGCCCAGACCTCTGGAGGAGTCCCCGTTGCCACGCCGGAGCAACCTTCTTCGCTTGGTCCACCATGGGCTGCCACTCCGCCCTGCTAAGCTGGTGGATCGCTAGCTGCAGTCCCAAGTATGTACAAGGGAAGCTCCCTAGATTGCATTGCAGGATAGTCTCCACACGTACCCTATCCGCATCCTCCCCTTGAATCATAACAACCAACAATTTTTGGTAATTGATCTTCAGACCCGACGCGTCACCAAACACCCGCAGCGCTTCTTTTACAAATCTCAGATTCACCTCAGTGGGCTTAACAAACAACACCACATCATCCGCATAGATAGACACACTTTGATCAGCCGAGACCACAGTGAATTTGCTCGTCACCCCCATAGACGCAGCTTTGGTCATGATCTTGGACAACACGTCCATCGCAATGACAAAAAGCAACGGTGAGACTGGGTCACCTTGCCTTAGCCCTTGCACATGCTAAAAGCTTCTTCCGGAGCTCCCATTGACTATGACTTTCGTGGTTGCTGTCCTAAGAAGAATGGACACACCCATGTCATCCATTTGGCCTCGAACCCCTTGTGTGTCAAAACTTTAAACATGAACGGCCAAGCGAGCGATTCAAAAGCTCTTGAGATATGTAACATCCCAAATTTTCAATTTGGAATGTTATACATAGATCATCATTGCATATCATAATTTTATTGCATTTCTGACAAATCCTCGATAAATCCTAAGCAACTCAAGGACCCTCGGAGAGAGTTGGGGATTTTCTCGAATTTTTCATATTTGATTTTCATCAAATAATAAAACGAGGATTTTGGTTTTAATTATTTTCTCTCCGGAAAAATATTTCATCTAAAATTTAATGAGAGGAGAAAATATGACTTCTCCAAAACAATTGAAATATTGGAGGAAAAATATTAAAATCATTTATTGGATTTTATTTGCATTAAAAAATTTCACGTTTTCAAAACTGCATTTTTGTGTCAAAAAAATGTTCACCCTGTTCTAATTATTTTAAATAGACGGGGAAAATTTGTTTTATTTTTTTGGATTTTTATTTATTTTTCTATGAATTTTTCTCGGCGGAATGTTTTTTTTAAAAAAAAAAAACGCGCCGCGCCCGACCGGGCCGAGGCCCAGCCGAGCCGCCGGCCCA
>NC_057811.1:315007288-315015255 GCF_018294505.1 Triticum aestivum
CACCCCAAGCCCCGCCCCACTCCGCCGCACCTCGCCGGACCCCGCCGGAGCCCGCCGACCCCACCGGAGCCCGTCCCGACGAGGTATCGTCCCGATGCCGTTTGCCGGTTTTCTGAAGGAAAAAAACCGTTCGTTTAAAAAAAAACCCTAGATCGGTTTATTTTCTTCGGTTTTATTATTTAGTGAACATTCACCGACCCGTTCGTTTCAACGAACGTGTTCGTCGGATTTTCTCTGTTAACGAACGTCCGTTCTTTAACCGTTCGTCAGTTTTTCTTTTTCGTCGGATTTTTCCTGATTATTTCAGATCTCGATTTCTGATCGGATCTTCGTTTTCGTTTAACTTTTCGCTCGTTTATCGGAATCAGGCAATTCAAGCGCCTAGAGTTTCGTCTCGAAATTCTCTTTCCGTTTAACCTACTCAAACAAGTTTTTGCTACTGTAAAATTTGACCTAGATCCAGATTAGTAAACGAAGCTTGTTTCTTTCGCCGTTTGACTTTTGTTGCTTCGTTCGAGTTGATTCTTTTTTGCAAACCGG
Organism: Triticum aestivum; assembly: GCF_018294505.1. Classification (NCBI taxonomy): domain Eukaryota; kingdom Viridiplantae; phylum Streptophyta; class Magnoliopsida; order Poales; family Poaceae; genus Triticum; species Triticum aestivum. Next base: position 315,007,829 of record NC_057811.1, read on the forward strand.
AGTTCTTAAGTTGAACTTTCTGGTTGGATCTTTCATTCGAGTTTTACCTGTGCATTAGATGAGTACTTATTGTTTGCTTGTTTGTTTGCGATAGAGTACCCGGAGTGCGCCGCTTGTTACTTCGAATCGCTAGGTTTCGCGGATCATCAGCAAGGCAAGTAACACTTTGATCATACCTTCCATACCCAGTTTTTATTGCATTAGATCTATTCCTCAAACATTGCATGATTAGGATCTAATTAAACTGTGGGAATTGGGAAGTAGTTGAGGTAGTACCTATTGCCCTGTTTATTATCAAACCCTTGGGAGTTACTTCCACGTTGCTATTATATTGCCATGCTATGCTCGTAGACGTGGATTGGGTTTTGAGAGATATTCATGACAGATGTGAGATTGTTAATAATGGTTTACTTAAGGTGGCAACTAAAACTCACATCTGGGTGGATTGAGGTACCTGGGTATTCCAGGATTGCCTGTTTTTCTTTTGGACCGCCACCCAGGTTCAAAGGGATCATAAGATTATTCATGCTAGAAACTTCCGTGTGCAGCCGCAAGCTATTATGGGCTCTAGCATAGTTGATTAAGTTGTGTGAACTCTTACAGTGGTAGACTAGCAGATGTAGGGGAAAGTAGGTGTAACTGTCTACCCATACGTAAGGTGCAAACACTTCTGAAAGACTGTGTCTCGGTCATCCGTTTCTCAAACATCATGTAGTGCGAGAATCAAGCGAAGGCGATCGAGTCTTGTGAGGAAAAGTGCACAAACCTCTGCAGAGTGTACAAACTAATCATGGTTAGCCGTGTCCCCGGTTATGGACAACTTGAGTATCTAGTACTTGGATTATCATGTGAATCTCATCATGTTACTTTAATTAATTTTGTTGGGTTTAATGATGTTACTTAATTGGGATTGAGATGCTGTCAACCATCTCAATGTTCAACAACCACCATGATAGTTAAATAAAATTTATTCCTTTGCAGTAGGGAAAAATTGGCTTTTCGCAAAACTGTAACCATAGAGCTTTCCACCAGCCATATATGCATGTAGTATAGCATTATTATGTTCATTATTCTCTATGTGTTACATTGCCAGCATATTCCATGTGCTGACCCGTTTCGGGCTGCAACGTTTCATGTTGCAGACTTTTCAGACGACGAGTAAGGTGCCTTAGGTCGTGGTCTTATACTCAGTGATGCCGTTGGAGTTGATGGACTCACTTATCTTCCAAGTCTTCCGCTGTTATCGTATTTAGATGGCCTTAAGCCATATTTATCATACTTATTTCTCTTCGGAGATATTCGATGTAATAAGTGTGTGATTGCTACTCTGTTATAAATCCTCCATTTGTACTGTGCGTGTCAGCATTACTGATCCAGGGATGACACTGGTGCACAGCAGCACGGACCATTTGAGGTCTGGTCGCTACAAAGGTGGTATCAGAGCACACGCTGACTGTAGGACACGACCACTAAGCTTAAGCCCTAGAACACTTCTCTCTTCTCATTTCTGACCCCTCTCCACTTTCTACTCTTTTAGGAATGGCGGATGCAAGGAGCAAGTTCATGCAACCAGATGAAGACACGCCTTTTGGACGACACTTGAAGGAAGTCACTAAGTACTTGAACATAGGAATACCAAGCATCACCGGAACCTACAACGCCACATTACCCGAAGAGGAGAGCTGGAAGATTCAAGTTCACATTCCAGGAAGGACGTTTGTGCCAGTTACTGAACCCATAAGATTGGTTTTCGAAGCATCAACCTGGAGTTTAGGGAAGAGCATGGCCGCCCACATCGCTATGGGACACATTGGAGAAGTCTACCACAAGGAGCTTAAGGATACCATTTATCAGATTTGTGGACGCCAAGACGAGCAATGGGAGATGATCAGAACCAGGAAGGATGGATCAATTGCAGCTTTCATCCAGGAGCAAAACCAACATATTCGTCGCCAGGAGAACCAGATGTGCTCAGACAAGGAAGAACTGAAGAAGGCATTGGCAAAGATCAAGGAGCTGGAGGAAGAACTCAAAGCTACACGCGAGGATTATTTGGAGGAAATCGTCGCACTAGTAGGGAAGAATGACAACCTGGAGAAGAAGATTGGAGTATTCAGGGGAAATCCAGTGCCAAAAGCAGAAGATGACGAATGCACTTGCCCGGACAACTACATCATCATCGACGACACCGACTCGGAACCAAGTGAAGATGACTTTGTTGATGAAGCTGGAGCAGACATCATGGAGTCTTCAACTGATCAGAATTTCTAGTAGACCACCATATCAGTAGTATCTTTCCCCCATTTAATAGTATAGTTCGAGTACTTTGTAACGCTAGTTAGATCGATGGTATGCTTTGTTTGAATTGGTTGAGTGATATTGATTGTATTTGTCTCATGAGCATATGGGTAGTGTTTTCCCTCTAGACCTAAATTCTATTCTTAATTCTCAGTTTTTCTAACCCATCAGATGCCTCCGAGACGTGACACCGGATTTGTCTTCCCACAAGAGATCACTCAGTTGATTCAGCAACAGAATGCCCTGATGCAAGTGTTAGTGCAGAACCAAGGCAACAACAACAACAATAACAACAACAACCCACCGCCACCACCACCTGTTGATCACTTAGCCCGTTTCTTGAGGCTAAACCCGCCAGTGTTCTCCAGTAGCACCGAGCCGATTGTTGCAGATGATTGGCTCCGCAAAGTTGGAAGGGAGTTGACCACTGCAGGATGCACAGATGCGGAAATAGTGCGTTTTGCCACACATCAGCTTGATGGACCCGCAGCATCATGGTGGGAGAATTACACAGCCACACACCCTATTGACACTGCCACATGGGACCAGTTTCAGTAAGCTTTCCGTACAGCCCATGTTTCAGCAGGAGCTATGGCTATGAAGAAGCGTGAGTTTCGCAACCTACGCCAAGGAGGACGCACCGTAGGCCAGTATGTGGAGGATTTCAGTAAGTTAGCACGTTATGCACCAGATGACGTTGCTACAGATGCAGCCAAGCAGGAGAAATTTTTGGAAGGACTGAATGATGAACTGAGTATGCAGTTGATGGTAGCAACCTTCAACAACTACGAGGAGTTGGTAGATAGAGCTCTCATGATTGAAGGGAAGCAACAGCAGATTGAAAACCGTAAGAGGAAGTATGGACAAGGGAAGTATAACTCTGGAGCTCAGCAGAAGCCACGTTTTGCCCCGAAACCGGGAGGAAAGTTTCAGCATACCCATGGAGGAGGTAGTTCGCACAATCATAATGGCTCCAAGAATGGTAATGGGAATGGAGGAAGCAATGGACAGAACCGCACCAACCCATCTACCCCAGCCAAGAGGGACCTGAGCCAAGTCACTTGCTTTAAGTGCCAGAAGACTGGTCATTATGCCAATGAATGTCCTGAAGCCCAGAACGGAAATGGCAATGGAAGCTCTGGGAAGAAGCCGAACCCGTTCAACAAAGGACACGTGAACCACGTGAGCGTGGAGGAGGTTGAAGCACAACCTGATGCAGTAATAGGTAAGTTTTTGGTTAAGTCATTTACTGCAATCGTTTTTTCGATACTGGAGCATCGCATTCATACATATCAAGGGGATTTGTGGATAAGTTTAAGTTGCCCACCAAAGTTCTCAGAACACCTATGTTAGTAACCTCGCCAGGAGCAGAGTATATGACAAGCCAAGGATGTTTTCAGATGCCATTGGCCATTGGTAGGCATGTTTTCCCCTCAGACCTAATAATTTTGGAGTTGCAAGGTTTGGATGTGATTTTGGGAATGGATTGGCTATCGATGTATGGAGGGAACATCGATTGCGCCAGCAAGTCGATTTTGCTTACCACCCCAGAAGGAAAAAGGATTAAGTATGTATCCCGGCATATGCCAAAGAGGACTCAAGTGAATTCCTTATCAGGAGTTGTACAGGAGGAAGTACCAGTGGTGAAGGATTATCCGGATGTATTTCCAGAAGAGTTGCCAGGCATGCCGCCGGATAGAGACATTGAGTTCTTGATTGAACTTTTGCCAGGCACAGGGCCAATATCTAAGAGACCGTACAGGATGCCCGCAAAAGATTTGGAGGAAATTAAGAAGCAGATCAAGGAGTTACTGGATAAAGGCTATATTCGCCCAAGTTCATCACCTTGGGGATCACCAGTACTTCTAGTGGAGAAGAAAGATGGATCGTTGAGGATGGTTGTTGATTATCGTGGATTGAATGAAGTGACCATAAAAAACAAGTACCCACTGCCGATGACCAATGATTTGTTTGACCGATTACAAGGAGCTAAAGTATTTTCCAAGATCGATCTATGATCAGGATACCATCAGTTAAAGATTCGAGAGCAGGATATACCTAAGACGGCTTTTACCACCAGATATGGACTGTATGAGTATACCGTTATGTCATTTGGTCTGACTAACGCACCTGCCTATTTCATGAACCTGATGAACAAAGTGTTTATGGAGTATTTGGACAAGTTCGTCGTGGTGTTCATTGATGATATTTTAGTCTTTTCCAAGAATGAGGAAGAGCATGAGGAGCATTTGCGATTGGTACTGGAGAAGCTCAGAGAACATCAGTTATATGCCAAGTTCAGCAAATGTGAATTTTGGCTGAAGGAAGTTGGATTCCTCGGACATGTTATTTCTGGAGAAGGAGTAGCAGTAGACCCTGCCAAGGTTGACACAGTGACAAGTTGGGAATCACCCACGTCAGTTGGAGAAATCCGGAGTTTTCTTGGACTTGCAGGATACTACCGGAGGTTCATCGAGAATTTCTCGAAGATTGCTAAGCCCATGATTGAGCTATTGAAGAAGGACACCAAATTCAATTGGACTGAGGATTGTGAAGCTAGTTTTCAAGAATTAAAGAAACGATTGGTTACATCACCAGTGTTGATTCTGCCAGATCAACGCAAGGATTATGAAGTTTATTGCGACGCTTCTCGTCGAGGACTTGGAGCAGTGCTTATGCAGGAAGGAAGAGTTGTGTCATATGCTTCACGACAACTTAAACCCCATGAGAAGAATTATGCTACGCATGATTTGGAGTTAGCAGCCATGGTGCATGCGTTGAAGACATGGAGACATTTTCTCATCGGAAACCATTGTGAGGTATACACGGATCACAAGAGTTTGAAATATATTTTCACGCAGAAGGAGTTAAATCTCAGACAGAGGAGATGGTTGGAGCTTATTAAGGACTATGATATGAGATTGCATTATCACCCAGGAAAGGCTAACGTAGTAGCAGACGCGTTGAGCCGCAAGAGTCATGTCAACACCCTCATGACAGGAGAGTTACCTCAGGAGTTAGCCGAGGACCTTCGCGAGCTATGTCTGGAGATAGTCCCAAGAGGCTATTTAGCGACACTGGAAATTCAGTCTACCTTGATGGAAAGGATCAGAGAAGCTCAGAAGACAGACAAGGAGATTGGCGAGATAAAGGAGAAGGTGAGCAAAGGAAAAGCCAAGGGATTTCGTGAGGATGAGCACGATACTTTATGGTTTGAGGACCGCGTTTATGTGCCCAATGATCCGGAGATCAGGAAGTTGATTTTGCAAGAAGCCCATGATTCACCGTACTCGATTCACCCAGGGAAAACCAAGATGTATTTGGATTTGAAGAATACTTTCTGGTGGACCGGAATGAAGAAGGATATTGCGGAGTATGTAGCAGTTTGTGATGTATGTCAGAGAGTGAAGGCAGAGCATCAGAAGCCAGCAGGATTGCTACAACCATTGCCGATACCCGAATGGAAGTGGGATAAAATAGGCATGGATTTTATCATGGGATTGCCCAGGACTCGTTCAGGCTATGACTCAATATGGGTTGTAGTCGACCGTTTGACGAAAGTGGCTCATTTCATTCCAGTGAAGACCACTTACACCAGTGCTAAGTTGGCAAAGATATACATGACCAGGATCGTATGTTTTCATGGAGTTCCGAGGACCATTGTATCAGATAGAGGAACCCAGTTTACCTCGAAGTTTTAGAAGCAGTTACATGAAACAATGGGAAACAGGCTAGAATTTAGTACAGCCTTTCACCCACAGACAGATGGACAGACCGAGAGAGTCAATCAAATTTTGGAAGACATGTTGAGAGCTTGTGCACTAGATTATGGATCTAGTTGGGACGACAATTTGCCATATGCGGAGTTTTCCTACAACAACAGTTATCAAACCAGTTTGTAGATGGCCCCTTACGAAGCTTTGTACGGAAGAAGGTGTAGAACACCGTTGTTATGGGACGAGGTTGGAGACCGTCAGTTGTTTGGACCAGATTTGATTAAGGAGTCTGAACAGAAAGTGAGGCTGATTCGCGATAGGCTCAAGGTAGCCCAGTCCAGGCAGAAGAGTTATGCTGATTCTAAATGAAAGGAGACAGTTTATGAATCCGGAGACCGAGTGTATCTTCGAGTATCACCACTTCGAGGAGTGAAGCGCTTTGGAGTTAAGGGAAAGCTAGCGCCTCGTTTTATCGGACCATACAGAGTTTTGGAACGTATGGGAGAAGTTGCCTACAAGCTGGAATTGCCCGAAGGATTGTCTGGAGTTCATGATGTATTCCACGTTTCCCAGTTGAAGAAGTGCCACGCAGAGATGGCTGGGATACCGCTGAGAGATACAGTGCCGCTGGAATCGATTCAGCTGGAAAGTGATTTGACCTATGAGGAGAAACCAGTTAAGATTCTTGAGTATGCCAGCCGAGTCACCCACAGTAAGGTTATCAAGTTTTGCAAAGTCCAATGGAGTCACCACACGGAAGAAGAAGCCACCTGGGAGCGAGAGGAAGATCTACGGAAGGACCACTCCCACCTGTTTTCTAGCCAACCCGAATCTCGAGGGCGAGATTCATCTTAAGGGGGGGTAGGTTTGTAACATCCCAAATTTTCAATTTGGAATGTTATACACAGATCATCATTGCATATCATAATTTTATTGCATTTCTGACAAATCCTCGATAAATCCTAAGCAACTCAAGGACCCTCGGAGAGAGTTGGGGATTTTCTCGAATTTTTCATATTTGATTTTCATCAAATAATAAAACGAGGATTTTGGTTTTAATTATTTTCTCTCCGGAAAAATATTTCATTTAAAATTTAATGAGAGGAGAAAATATGACTTCTCCAAAACAATTGAAATATTGGAGGAAAAATATTAAAATCATTTATTGGATTTTATTCGGATTTTATTTGCAATTTTAATTGCATTAAAAGATTTCACGTTTTCAAAACTGCATTTTTGTGTCAAAAAAATGTTCACCCTGTTCTAATTATTTTAACTAGACGGGGAAAATTTGTTTTATTTTTTTTTGGATTTTTATTTATTTTGCTATGAATTTTTCTCGGCGGAATGTTTAAAAAAGAAAGAAAAAAAATTTCGCGCCGCGCCCGACCGGGCCAAGGCCCAGCCGAGCCG
>NC_057811.1:315015265-315023297 GCF_018294505.1 Triticum aestivum
GCCAAGCCCCGCCGCACTCCGCCGCACCTCGCCGCCCCCTCGCCGGACCCCGCCGGAGCCCGCCGACCCCGCCGGAGCCCGTCCCGACGAGGTATCGTCCCGATGCCGTTTGCCGGTTTTCTGAAAAAAAACCGTTCGTTTAAAAAAAACCCTAGATCAGTTTATTTTCTTCGGTTTTATTATTTAGTGAACATTCACCGACCCGTTCGTTTCAACGAACGTGTTCGTCGGATTTTCTCTGTTAACGAACGTCCGTTCTTTAACCGTTCGTCAGTTTTTCTTTTTCGTCGGATTTTTCTTGATTATTTCAGATCTCGATTTCTGATCGGATCTTCATTTTCGTTTAACTTTTCGCTCGTTTATCGGAATCAGGCGATTCAAGCGCCTAGAGTTTCGTCTCGAAATTCTCTTTCCGTTTAACCTACTCAAACAAGTTTTTGCTACTGTAAAATTTGACCTAGATCCAGATTAGTAAACGAAGCTTGTTTCTTTCGCCGTTTGACTTTTGTTGCTTCGTTCGAGTTGATTCTTTTTTGCAAACCGGAGTTCTTAAGTTGAACTTTCTGGTTGGATCTTTCATTCGAGTTTTACCTGTGCATTAGATGAGTACTTATTGTTTGCTTGTTTGTTTGCGATAGAGTACCCGGAGTGCGCCGCTTGTTACTTCGAATCGCTAGGTTTCGCGGATCATCAGCAAGGCAAGTAACACTTTGATCATACCTTCCATACCCAGTTTTTATTGCATTAGATCTATTCCTCAAACATTGCATGATTAGGATCTAATTAAACTGTGGGAATTGGGAAGTAGTTGAGGTAGTACCTATTGCCCTGTTTATTATCAAACCCTTGGGAGTTACTTCCACGTTGCTATTATATTGCCATGCTATGCTCGTAGACGTGGATTGGGTTTTGAGAGATATTCATGACAGATGTGAGATTGTTAATAATGGTTTACTTAAGGTGGCAACTAAAACTCACATCTGGGTGGATTGAGGTACCTGGGTATTCCAGGATTGCCTGTTTTTCTTTTGGACCGCCACCCAGGTTCAAAGGGATCATAAGATTATTCATGCTAGAAACTTCCGTGTGCAGCCGCAAGCTATTATGGGCTCTAGCATAGTTGATTAAGTTGTGTGAACTCTTACAGTGGTAGACTAGCAGATGTAGGGGAAAGTAGGTGTAACTGTCTACCCATACGTAAGGTGCAAACACTTCTGAAAGACTGTGTCTCGGTCGTCCGTTTCTCAAACATCATGTAGTGCGAGAATCAAGCGAAGGCGATCGAGTCTTGTGGGGAAAAGTGCACAAACCTCTGCAGAGTGTACAAACTAATCATGGTTAGCCGTGTCCCCGGTTATGGACAACTTGAGTATCTAGTACTTGGATTATCATGTGAATCTCATCATGTTACTTTAATTAATTTTGTTGGGTTTAATGATGTTACTTAATTGGGATTGAGATGCTGTCAACCATCTCAATGTTCAACAACCACCATGATAGTTAAATAAAATTTATTCCTTTGCAGTAGGGAAAAATTGGCTTTTCGCAAAACTGTAACCATAGAGCTTTCCACCAGCCATATATGCATGTAGTATAGCATTATTATGTTCATTATTCTCTATGTGTTACATTGCCAGCATATTCCGTGTGCTGACACGTTTCGGGCTGCAACGTTTCATGTTACAGACTTTTCAGACGACGAGTAAGGTGCCTTAGGTCGTGGTCTTATACTCAGTGATGCCGTTGGAGTTGATGGACTCACTTATCTTCCAAGTCTTCCGCTGTTATCGTATTTAGATGGCCTTAAGCCATATTTATCATACTTATTTCTCTTCGGAGATATTCGATGTAATAAGTGTGTGATTGCTACTCTGTTATAAATCCTCCATTTGTACTATGCGTGTCAGCATTACTGATCCAGGGATGACACTGGTGCACAGCAGCACGGACCATTTGAGGTCTGGTCGCTACAAAGGTGGTATCAGAGCACACGCTGACTGTAGGACACGACCACTAAGCTTAAGCCCTAGAACACTTCTCTCTTCTCATTTCTGACCCCTCTCCACTTTCTACTCTTTTAGGAATGGCGGATGCAAGGAGCAAGTTCATGCAACCAGATGAAGACACGCCTTTTGGACGACACTTGAAGGAAGTCACTAAGTACTTGAACATAGGAATACCAAGCATCACCGGAACCTACAACGCCACATTACCCGAAGAGGAGAGCTGGAAGATTCAAGTTCACATTCCAGGAAGGACGTTTGTGCCAGTTACTGAACCCATAAGATTGGTTTTCGAAGCATCAACCTGGAGTTTAGGGAAGATCATGGCCGCCCACATCGCTATGGGACGCATTGGAGAAGTCTACCACAAGGAGCTTAAGGATACCATTTATCAGATTTGTGGACGCCAAGACGAGCAATGGGAGATGATCAGAACCAGGAAGGATGGATCAATTGCAGCTTTCATCCAGGAGCAAAACCAACATATTCGTCGCCAGGAGAACCAGATGTGCTCAGACAAAGAAGAACTGAAGAAGGCATTGGCAAAGATCAAGGAGCTGGAGGAAGAACTCAAAGCTACACGCGAGGATTATTTGGAGGAAGTCGTCGCACTAGTAGGGAAGAATGACGACCTGGAGAAGAAGATTGGAGTATTCAGGGGAAATCCAGTGCCAAAAGCAGAAGATGACGAATGCACTTGCCCGGACAACTACATCATCATCGACGACACCGACTCGGAACCAAGTGAAGATGACTTTGTTGATGAAGCTGGAGCAGACATCATGGAGTCTTCAACTGATCAGAATTTCTAGTAGACCACCATATCAGTAGTAGCTTTCCCCCATTTAATAGTATAGTTCGAGTACTTTGTAACGCTAGTTAGATCGATGGTATGCTTTGTTTGAATTGGTTGAGTGATATTGATTGTATTTGTCTCATGAGCATATGGGTAGTGTTTTCCCTCTAGACCTAAATTCTATTCTTAATTCTCATTTTTTCTAACCCATCAGATGCCTCCGAGACGTGACACCGGATTTGTCTTCCCACAAGAGATCACTCAGTTGATTCAGCAACAGAATGCCCTGATGCAAGTGTTAGTGCAGAACCAAGGCAACAACAACAACAACAACCCACCGCCACCACCACCTGTTGATCACTTAGCCCGTTTCTTGAGGCTAAACCCGCCAGTGTTCTCCAGTAGCACCGAGCCGATTGTTGCAGATGATTGGCTCCGCAAAGTTGGAAGGGAGTTGACCACTGCAGGATGCACATATGCGGAAATAGTGCGTTTTGCCGCACATCAGCTTGATGGACCCGCAGCATCATGGTGGGAGAATTACACAGCCACACACCCTATTGACACTATCACATGGGACCAGTTTCAGCAAGCTTTCCGTACAGCCCATGTTTCAGCAGGAGCTATGGCTATGAAGAAGCGTGAGTTTTGCAACCTACGCCAAGGAGGACGCACCGTAGGCCAGTATGTGGAGGATTTCAGTAAGTTAGCACGTTATGCACCAGATGACGTTGCTACAGATGCAGCCAAGCAGGAGAAATTTTTGGAAGGACTGAATGATGAACTGAGTATGCAGTTGATGGTAGCAACCTTCAACAACTACGAGGAGTTGGTAGATAGAGCTCTCATGATTGAAGGGAAGCAACAGCAGATTGAAAACCGTAAGAGGAAGTATGGACAAGGGAAGTATAACTCTGGAGCTCAGCAGAAGCCACGTTTTGCCCAGAAACCGGGAGGACAGTTTCAGCATACCCATGGAGGAGGTAGTTCGCACAATCATAATGGCTCCAAGAATGGTAATGGGAATGGAGGAAGCAATGGACAGAACCGCACCAACCCATCTACCCCAGCCAAGAGGGACCTGAGCCAAGTCACTTGCTTTAAGTGCCAGAAGACTGGTCATTATGCCAATGAATGTCCTGAAGCCCAGAACGGAAATGGCAATGGAAGCTCTGGGAAGAAGCCGAACCCGTTCAACAAAGGACACGTGAACCACGTGAGCGTGGAGGAGGTTGAAGCACAACCTGATGCAGTAATAGGTAAGTTTTTGGTTAAGTCATTTACTGCAATCGTTTTTTCGATACTGGAGCATCGCATTCATACATATCAAGGGGATTTGTGGATAAGTTTAAGTTGCCCACCAAAGTTCTCAGAACACCTATGTTAGTAACCTCGCCAGGAGCAGAGTATATGACAAGCCAAGGATGTTTTCAGATGCCATTGGCCATTGGTAGGCATGTTTTCCCCTCAGACCTAATAATTTTGGAGTTGCAAGGTTTGGATGTGATTTTGGGAATGGATTGGCTATCGATGTATGGAGGGAACATCGATTGCGCCAGCAAGTCGATTTTGCTTACCACCCCAGAAGGAAAAAGGATTAAGTATGTATCCCGGCATATGCCAAAGAGGACTCAAGTGAATTCCTTATCAGGAGTTGTACAGGAGGAAGTACCAGTGGTGAAGGATTATCCGGATGTATTTCCAGAAGAGTTGCCAGGCATGCCGCCGGATAGAGACATTGAGTTCTTGATTGAACTTTTGCCAGGCACAGGGCCAATATCTAAGAGACCGTACAGGATGCCCGCAAAAGATTTGGAGGAAATTAAGAAGCAGATCAAGGAGTTACTGGATAAAGGCTATATTCGCCCAAGTTCATCACCTTGGGGATCACCAGTACTTCTAGTGGAGAAGAAAGATGGATCGTTGAGGATGGTTGTTGATTATCGTGGATTGAATGAAGTGACCATAAAAAACAAGTACCCACTGCCGATGACCAATGATTTGTTTGACCGATTACAAGGAGCTAAAGTATTTTCCAAGATCGATCTATGATCAGGATACCATCAGTTAAAGATTCGAGAGCAGGATATACCTAAGACGGCTTTTACCACCAGATATGGACTGTATGAGTATACCGTTATGTCATTTGGTCTGACTAACGCACCTGCCTATTTCATGAACCTGATGAACAAAGTGTTTATGGAGTATTTGGACAAGTTCGTCGTGGTGTTCATTGATGATATTTTAGTCTTTTCCAAGAATGAGGAAGAGCATGAGGAGCATTTGCGATTGGTACTGGAGAAGCTCAGAGAACATCAGTTATATGCCAAGTTCAGCAAATGTGAATTTTGGCTGAAGGAAGTTGGATTCCTCGGACATGTTATTTCTGGAGAAGGAGTAGCAGTAGACCCTGCCAAGGTTGACACAGTGACAAGTTGGGAATCACCCACGTCAGTTGGAGAAATCCGGAGTTTTCTTGGACTTGCAGGATACTACCGGAGGTTCATCGAGAATTTCTCAAAGATTGCTAAGCCCATGACTGAGCTATTGAAGAAGGACACCAAATTCAATTGGACTGAGGATTGTGAAGCTAGTTTTCAAGAATTAAAGAAACGATTGGTTACATCACCAGTGTTGATTCTGCCAGATCAACGCAAGGATTATGAAGTTTATTGCGACGCTTCTCGTCGAGGACTTGGAGCAGTGCTTATGCAGGAAGGAAGAGTTGTGTCATATGCTTCACGACAACTTAAACCCCATGAGAAGAATTATGCTACGCATGATTTGAAGTTAGCAGCCGTGGTGCATGCGTTGAAGACATGGAGACATTTTCTCATTGGAAACCATTGTGAGGTATACACGGATCACAAGAGTTTGAAATATATTTTCATGCAGAAGGAGTTAAATCTCAGACAGAGGAGATGGTTGGAGCTTATTAAGGACTATGATATGAGATTGCATTATCACCCAGGAAAGGCTAACGTAGTAGCAGACGCGTTGAGCCGCAAGAGTCATGTCAACACCCTCATGACAGGAGAGTTACCTCAGGAGTTAGCCGAGGACCTTCGCGAGCTATGTCTGGAGATAGTCCCAAGAGGCTATTTAGTGACACTGGAGATTCAGTCTACCTTGATGGAAAGGATCAGAGAAGCTCAGAAGACAGACAAGGAGATTGGCGAGATAAAGGAGAAGGTGAGCAAAGGAAAAGCCAAGGGATTTCGTGAGGATGAGCACGATACTTTATGGTTTGAGGATCGCGTTTATGTGCCCAATGATCCGAAGATCAGGAAGTTGATTTTGCAAGAAGCCCATGATTCACCGTACTCGATTCACCCAGGGAAAACCAAGATGTATTTGGATTTGAAGAATACTTTCTGGTGGACCGGAATGAAGAAGGATATTGCGGAGTATGTAGCAGTTTGTGATGTATGTCAGAGAGTGAAGGCAGAGCATCAGAAGCCAGCAGGATTGCTACAACCATTGCCGATACCCGAATGGAAGTGGGATAAAATAGGCATGGATTTTATCATGGGATTGCCCAGGACTCGTGCAGGCTATGACTCAATATGGGTTGTAGTCGACCGTTTGACGAAAGTGGCTCATTTCATTCCAGTGAAGACCACTTACACCAGTGCTAAGTTGGCAAAGATATACATGACCAGGATCGTATGTTTGCATGGAGTTCCGAGGACCATTGTATCAGATAGAGGAACCCAGTTTACCTCGAAATTTTGGAAGCAGTTACATGAAACAATGGGAACCAGGCTAGAATTTAGTACAGCCTTTCACCCACAGACAGATGGACAGACCGAGAGAGTCAATCAAATTTTGGAAGACATGTTGAGAGCTTGTGCACTAGATTATGGATCTAGTTGGGACGACAATTTGCCATATGCGGAGTTTTCCTACAACAACAGTTATCAAACCAGTTTGTAGATGGCCCCTTACGAAGCTTTGTACGGAAGAAGGTGTAGAACACCGTTGTTATGGGACGAGGTTGGAGACCGTCAGTTGTTTGGACCAGATTTGATTAAGGAGTCTGAACAGAAAGTGAGGCTGATTCGCGATAGGCTCAAGGTAGCCCAGTCCAGGCAGAAGAGTTATGCTGATTCTAAATGAAAGGAGACAGTTTATGAATCCGGAGACCGAGTGTATCTTCGAGTATCACCACTTCGAGGAGTGAAGCGCTTTGGAGTTAAGGGAAAGCTAGCGCCTCGTTTTATCGGACCATACAGAGTTTTGGAACGTATGGGAGAAGTTGCCTACAAGCTGGAATTGCCCGAAGGATTGTCTGGAGTTCATGATGTATTCCACGTTTCCCAGTTGAAGAAGTGCCACGCAGAGATGGCTGGGATACCGCTGAGAGATACAGTGCCGCTGGAATCGATTCAGCTGGAAAGTGATTTGACCTATGAGGAGAAACCAGTTAAGATTCTTGAGTATGCCAGCCAAGTCACCCGCAGTAAGGTTATCAAGTTTTGCAAAGTCCAATGGAGTCACCACACGGAAGAAGAAGCCACCTGAGAGCGAGAGGAAGATCTACGGAAGGACCACTCCCACCTGTTTTCTAGCCAACCCGAATCTCGAGGGCGAGATTCATCTTAAGGGGGGGTAGGTTTGTAACATCCCAAATTTTCAATTTGGAATGTTATACAGAGATCATCATTGCATATCATAATTTTATTGCATTTCTGACAAATCCTCGATAAATCCTAAGCAACTCAAGGACCCTCGGAGAGAGTTGGGGATTTTCTCGAATTTTTCATATTTGATTTTCATCAAATAATAAAACGAGGATTTTGGTTTTAATTATTTTCTCTCCGGAAAAATATTTCATTTAAAATTTAATGAGAGGAGAAAATATGACTTCTCCAAAACAATTGAAATATTGGAGGAAAAATATTAAAAACATTTATTGGATTTTATTTGCATTAAAAAAATTCACGTTTTCAAAACTGCATTTTTGTGTCAAAAAAATGTTCACCCTGTTCTAATTATTTTAACTAGACGGGGAAAATTTGTTTTATTTGTTTTGGATTTTTATTTATTTTTCTACGAATTTTTCTCGGCGGAATGTTTAAAAAAAAGAAAAAAAAATCGCGCCGCGCCCGACCGGGCCGAGGCCCAGCCGAGCCGCCGGCCCATCCCCGCGTCTCCTCCGCGCGCACGCCGCCCGCCGCCGCCGTGTCCGGCTCGGACGCCGCTGCCGCCGCCTTTACCCTCCTCCAAGCAG
>NC_057811.1:315023898-315027316 GCF_018294505.1 Triticum aestivum
ATTCAAGCGCCTAGAGTTTCGTCTCGAAATTCTCTTTCCGTTTAACCTACTCAAACAAGTTTTTGCTACTGTAAAATTTGACCTAGATCCAGATTAGTAAACGAAGCTTGTTTCTTTCGCCGTTTGACTTTTGTTGCTTCGTTCGAGTTGATTCTTTTTTGCAAACCGGAGTTCTTAAGTTGAACTTTCTGGTTGGATCTTTCATTCGAGTTTTACCTGTGCATTAGATGAGTACTTATTGTTTGCTTGTTTGTTTGCGATAGAGTACCCGGAGTGCGCCGCTTGTTACTTCGAATCGCTAGGTTTCGCGGATCATCAGCAAGGCAAGTAACACTTTGATCATACCTTCCATACCCAGTTTTTATTGCATTAGATCTATTCCTCAAACATTGCATGATTAGGATCTAATTAAACTGTGGGAATTGGGAAGTAGTTGAGGTAGTACCTATTGCCCTGTTTATTATCAAACCCTTGGGAGTTACTTCCACGTTCCTATTATATTGCCATGCTATGCTCGTAGACGTGGATTGGGTTTTGAGAGATATTCATGACAGATGTGAGATTGTTAATAATGGTTTACTTAAGGTGGCAACTAAAACTCACATCTGGGTGGATTGAGGTACCTGGGTATTCCAGGATTGCCTGTTTTTCTTTTGGACCGCCACCCAGGTTCAAAGGGATCATAAGATTATTCATGCTAGAAACTTCCGTGTGCAGCCGCAAGCTATTATGGGCTCTAGCATAGTTGATTAAGTTGTGTGAACTCTTACAGTGGTAGACTAGCAGATGTAGGGGAAAGTAGGTGTAATTGTCTACCCATACGTAAGGTGCAAACACTTCTGAAAGACTGTGTCTCGGTCATCCGTTTCTCAAACATCATGTAGTGCGAGAATCAAGCGAAGGCGATCGAGTCTTGTGGGGAAAAGTGCACAAACCTCTGCAGAGTGTACAAACTAATCATGGTTAGCCGTGTCCCCGGTTATGGACAACTTGAGTATCTAGTACTTGGATTATCATGTGAATCTCATCATGTTACTTTAATTAATTTTGTTGGGTTTGATGATGTTACTTAATTGGGATTGAGATGCTGTCAACCATCTCAATGTTCAACAACCACCATGATAGTTAAATAAAATTTATTCCTTTGCAGTAGGGAAAAATTGGCTTTTCGCAAAACTGTAACCATAGAGCTTTCCACCAGCCATATATGCATGTAGTATAGCATTATTATGTTCATTATTCTCTATGTGTTACATTGCCAGCATATTCCATGTGCTGACCCGTTTCGGGCTGCAACGTTTCATGTTGCAGACTTTTCAGACGACGAGTAAGGTGCCTTAGGTCGTGGTCTTATACTCAGTGATGCCGTTGGAGTTGATGGACTCACTTATCTTCCAAGTCTTCCGCTGTTATCGTATTTAGATGGCCTTAAGCCATATTTATCATACTTATTTCTCTTCGGAGATATTCGATGTAATAAGTGTGTGATTGCTACTCTATTATAAATCTTCCATTTGTACCGTGCGTGTCAGCATTACTGATCCAGGGATGACACTGGTGCACAGCAGCACAGACCATTTAAGGTCTGGTCGCTACAAGATATCAAGTTTAAGAAACACTCCTACCTTCCTACGAGCGTGAATCTTCCTAGCCACCTGACGCACCAAAATGAAGTTATCATGCAAATGCCTCCCACAAATAAAGGCCGATTGGTTTGCAGCCACGATATCCTTCATCCTCCGCCTAGTGCGATTAGCGAGCAGCTTCGCAACAAATTTAGCCACGCTATGTGTGACGCCCCCGATTTGACCGTACACTAATCATGCACACAAATGTGTACGATCAAGATCAGGGACTCACGGGAAGATATCACAACACAACTCTAAAACATAAATAAGTCATACAAGCATCATAATACAAGCCAGGGGCCTCGAGGGCTCGAATACAAGTGCTCGATCATAGACGAGTCAGCGGAAGCAACAATATCTGAGTACCGACATAAGTTAAACAAGTTTGCCTTAAGAAGGCTAGCACAAACTGGGATACAGATTGAAAGAGGCGCATGCCTCCTGCGTGGGATCCTCCTAACTACTCCTGGTCGTCGTCAGCGGGCTGCACGTAGTAGTAGGCTCCTCCAGTGCCGTAGGAGTCGTCGTCGACGGTGGCGTGTGGCTCCTGGACTGCAGCATCTGGTTGCGACAAACAGGTAGAAAGGAAAGGGGGAAAAGAGGGAGAGAAGCAACCGTGAGTACTCATCCAAAGTACTCGCAAGCAAGGAGCTACACTACATATGCATGGGTATATGTGTAAAGGGCCATATCAGTGGACTGAACTGTAGAATGCCAGAATAAGAGGGGGATAGCTAATCCTGTCGAAGACTACGCTTCTGGCAGCCTCCATCTTGCAGCATGTAGAAGAGAGTAGATTGAAGTCCTCCAAGTAGCATCGCATAGCATAATCCTACCCGGCGATCCCCTCCTCGTCGCCCTGTTAGAGAGCGATCACCGGGTTGTATCTGGCACTTGGAAGGGTGTATTTTATTAAGTATCCGGTTCTAGTTGTCATAAGGTCAAGGTACAACTCCAGGTCGTCCTTTTACCGAGGGACACGGCTATTCGAATAGATAAACTTCCCTGCAGGGGTGCACCACATAACCCAACACGCTCGATCCCATTTGGCTGGACACACTTTTCTGGGTCATGCCCGGCCGCGGAAGATCAACCCGTCGCAGCCCCACCTAGGCACAACAGAGAGGTCAGCACGCCGGTCTAAATCCTATGCGCGCAGGGGTCTGGGCCCATCGCCCATTGCACACTGCACGTTGCGTACGCGGCCGGAAGCAGACCTAGCCTAGTGGCGTTCCAGTCCAATCCGGCGCGCGCCGCTCAGTCGCTGACGTCACGAAGGCTTCGGCTGATACCACGACGTCGAGTGCCCATAACTGTTCCCGCGTAGTTGGTTAGTGCGTATAGACCAAATGGCCAGACTCAGATCAAATACCAAGAACTCGTTAAGCGTGTTATTTTGAAGTAACCGCGGACGCCGTCCAGGGCCAGGCCCACCTCTCGCCTAGGTGGTCTCAACCTGCGCTGTCGCTCCGCCACAAAGATCCACTTGCGGGTACTCCTACGAGCCGACCCGACTTTAGTCACCACAGGTGTCATGTATAGAGTATATAAGTATATACCCGTGATCACCGCCCAAGTGATCACGGCCCGATAGTATAGCACAGCAGACGGACAAGAATGTAGGGCCACTGATGGAAAACTAGCATCCTATACTAAGCATGTAGGATTGCAGGTAAAGGTAACAACAGTAGTAGCAAGGACAGGCTATGCATCAGGATAGGATTAACGGAAAGTAGTAACATGCTACACTACTCTAATGCAAGCAGTATAGAGAAGAATAGGCGATATCT
>NC_057811.1:315027326-315027646 GCF_018294505.1 Triticum aestivum
ATGTAGGGCCACAGATGGATACTAGCATCCTATACTAAGCATGTAGGATTGCAGGTAAAGGTAACAACAGTAGTAGCAAGGACAGGCTATGCATCAGGATAGGATTAACGGAAAGCAGTAACATGCTACACTACTCTAATGTAAGCAGTATAGAGAAGAATAGGCGATATCTGGTGATCGGGGGGGGGGGGGCTTGCCTGATTGCTCTGGCAAGAAGGAGGGGTCGTCAACAGCGTAGTCGGTCGGGGCACCAGCAGCGGCGTCGGTCTCGTAGTCTACCGGAGAGAAGAGGGGGAAGAAACAATGAATACAATGCAAAC